>NC_136745.1:30594574-30674574 GCF_936440315.1 Barbus barbus | reverse complement strand
ACTGTAAAATAAAAAAGTATTTAAGGAAAATAATAATTTTACATTACAATTCTAAAATTACAATACTAATATTTCTCATTTCTTCATTTTCAAGCATTAAAATATCAAATTTTTATTTTGACTACAAACAACATTGAGCCCTTAAAGATTAAATTATATTTATCTTATTTAAACTTAAATTGTTCATATAACATGCAGCCTTTGCGATTTGATAATCACACTAAAGCCATATCACAATTTATCCTGATTAACTGCGCAGCCCTAATTTATAATCCACAGAGTTGACCTGATATTCTACTAACATAAAAACCCAAACCACACAGAAAATATTGTTAGAAAGTCTGTTTAAGGTAGATTTTTAACACTTTTAGGCATGGAATGAAATATTCTCAGCATATTTTGAAGATTTCTCTTGACTCATCAGCATTTTTATTGAGCTCATTGGAGGTCAAAACTAGGTGTTTTTTGTCTCAGTAGTGAATGTGAATGATCTGATCATAAGATACATGTGTGTGTGTGTGTGTGTGTGTGTGTGTCGTGCTGCTGTCTGTCAGCTCTGAGCACACAGAAGTGGTTTGATGGCAAAGTGCCTGACCACAAATTAGCGCAGCGTTCAGGAAAAACATGCAGCAAAAATCATTTCCTATAATTACAAAACTATTTTTAACCAACAAAACCGCCCGCTTACAGCAGCAGTGCAGTCTGGATCAGAGCGCTATCCAGAGCCAGAGCTAGTTTAGAGAAGAGGTTTCACACCACAGCAGGAAGTGAGCAGGCAGAGACTTCCTGTGTGCTGGGAGAACGATCGGGATTCAGAGCGAACTGGAAAACTGTTCAGATAATAGTGTTGATGCTGCTAGATCCTCCACAACACACTCAGCAGAGATCAAGCACTTCCTGTCATCTCAGACATGACTGCAGATAAAATTACACATAAAAAAACTAAAAATTATATTATACACAATATTGCCAAAAGTATTGGCACCCCCTTATAATGAACAGGTTTGACTACTTTAGTAATTTTCATGAGAACAAAATATTGTTCATACCAGACCCGTACAGCGAATAACTATACAATATAGTGTGTAACTTTTGACTTTAATGTGCTATGTATATTTAATTTGATGTAAGTCCATGATGCACATTTTAGGTTACCCGAGAAAACATTATAATTATTTTTTTTACAGTGCTGTGTTACCAAGAAATTCTATTAGAAATATATTTTTATAAACTCCTGAAGAACAGTTAAATTTTTATAATAATATAATATCACATGATATAATATAATGTAAAAAACTGAAGCAGATATTGCTCATGAATTCCCTTTTTGAGGTAAATTATTAAGTTTATAATATAATATAATATGATATAATAGAGAACTAATTTTTTGAATAGAAGAATAGAATAGAAAACAAATTGAAGTATTTAAACTAAGATCTGTAAAGTAAATATATTAAAAAAAACATGAACGTGAATTCTTATTTCCACCACTTACTTTTATTTAAAGTGTTTATTTTAAATGTCATTTCTTTAGCATTGGCTCTCGTTTTGAGCAATTTCATCCACAACCAGTCGATTTCTACTCATTTGGTGCACATCACTCTCTTTCTATGAAACATGTAAAGCACATTCTAACTCTATAGCGGTTTGCCCGAGCATTGCAATTATTTCACATTTACTAGAGTTTATTCAGATGGCTTTCCCAACTCATGTGTCCTGTGCGTGGTATTTTATTTCTTCTTAGAGGGAGCATTGGTTGTGTGTCGCCTAGATAGGCAGCACACTAGACATCAATAGTGTTAGTGTGCTTCTGAACATCAGGATCTCATCCATAAAGCATCTTTATCCTGCAGCTGTGCGCTTGATAATAATAAGAGAACAACAAACAGCTACACATCAGCACCTGTGTGTGTGTGTGTGTGTGTGTGTGTGTGTGTGTGTGTGTGTGTGTGTGTGTGTCTTCACCTGTTAATCAGATGAGTGTAAGCGTGTCAGTGAAGGACGAGCTGTTTATTTACAGTTTAACATGTGTTAGGTTAGTTGATCATAGCCTGTGTTTGATCAACTTAACCTTCTCAAATCATCACGACTTGCCTAAAATAGAATCTATTGATATAAAACATATACTCTTTGCTGTTAATAGTGTTCACCGTCATGAACTAACTGCATTTTACTGTACATTTCTGCCATATGGACATCAGCTATTACTAAATATAAGTTTTAAAATATAATATTTAAATATACATTTTCTGTAAAGCTGATGTAAAAAATCTCAGGTTTTACTATTCTTGTGGGGACATTTGGTCGTTACAATGTAGCATAAACAAGTACACACAGTCACACACACACACACACACACACACACACACAGAGGAGTGGCTGCTGAGTCACGGTGAGAACGGACACAAACACACACAATAGAGTGTCTGTGCTGCAGCTCAGAGTCACACGGGCTTCAGAGGAACAGTGCCTCTCTCTCTCTCTCACACACACACACACACGTTTGTTTTTGTGAAAAGTGGGTTCATCCCATAGGCGTAATGGTTTTTATACTGAACAAACTGTATGTGCTATTGCCCTACACCTAAACTTACCCCTCACAGGAGACTTTGTGCTATTTCACAATTTCAATACACTCCATTCTGTGTGATTTATAAGCGTTTTGAAAAGTGGAGACATGGGGTAATGTCCTGAAAAGTCACCTTCTCCTTGTAATACCTATGGCATACCTGTGTCATTATACAAATTTATGTCCTAATTTGTCACAAAAGCACGCGCACACACACACACACACTCTCTCTCTCTCTCGCTCTCATGTAAACAGTGTGAAAACACTTCAGCAAATGATGGCGTGACCTCTGACCCCTGCAGCTGCAGCGACCTCTCACCTCTGCCCCGGAGTAGCGCTCTGTCCGGGTCACCAGGTCCTCCAGGTGCACGCTGGGATGGATGGGCATGCTCCTGAACTGCAGCGTGAAGATCTCTCTGCGAGTGTCTGCGTCCGGCAGCGGGACGAATATAACGCGGTCCAGACGCCCCGGACGCATCAGAGCCTGAGACACACACACAGATGAGGAATATTAATGCATGTCTCTGAAAGAAGTCTCTTCGGCTCACCACGGCTGCATTTATTTGATCAAAAATATAGTAAAACTGTGAAATATTAGTGCATTTAAATCAGTTTTCTATGTGAATATGTGTTAAAGTGTAATTTATTTCTGTGATCTGCAGCTGTATTTTCAGCATCATTACTGCAGTCTTCAGTGTCACATGATCTTCAGAAATCATAATAATATACTGATTTACTGATCAACAAACATTTCTGATTATTATCAATGTTGAACACAGTTGTGCTGCACAATATTTCTGTGGAAACCGTGATACATTTTATTTCTCAGGATTCACAGATGAATAGAAAGTTCAGAAGAACAGCATTTATTTGAAACAGAAATCTTTTGTAACATTATAAATGTCTATACTGTCACTTTTTAACAATTTAGTGTCTTTTATGAATACAAATATGAATTTCTTTTAAATAATAACATTGTTTTCCCAAATTTTTGAATGTTTTTACCTGATACTAATAATGTATCATTTATACTTATAATCATATTCTTCAAGTGAAATGAGCAGGTTTTTCATGTCAACAAAGTAAAATAATAAAAAATGTTTTTTATTTATTTATTTAAACAAATCTGACAAATATAAATATGAAAACCTAAAAAAGAAAATCAGAAATTAAATAGCTCAAATAAATTAAGCAGCAAAATAACTAAATACAAAAAAGTAAAAATAAAAGCTAATTCACGATACTGTAGTAGTAAATAACTAACAGTAAAGTAGCACTGGAAATGAGGCATCAAAACATTCAACTACACAGCAGAACTGTAGATAATAAACAGAACTGATGTTATCTGCCAGACTGATATGATAAATTAAAAAACCCTCATTAAGGCCTGGATATATTGTGCAGCTTGATTTGTTTGTGCAGTTAAACCTCCTGAGAGGAAGTTGAAGAGGAGTTACACACACAACAGATGATAACAGCAGCTGAAGCGTCGTCTGATAGGAAAACAGCACACTGAATCCAGAGAGCAGACAAACAGACAGAGAAAACAACTCCAGGAAGCCATCGCTGTGACCCTGCAGTGCAACTGGTTCGATCCGCGGCGCATTGCTTCCTTATATCCTCAGGAAGAGACCAAACACGGCACAGGGAGATGACTGAGTGTGTGTGTGTGTGTGTGTGTGTGTGTGCTGTAACCATAACAGTTTGTGCATCACGACTGGAGACAAACACAAGGACATGTGATGGAAAACACTACAAACCACCTGATTAACAATAGACTAACACTGAAAAACAAGATTTAATTGCATTGTTTTTACATACGATTCATTTTTTTTCCAATTGAAGATGACCCTAAAAAGGTTGTTTGGATATTTAAAGGGATAGTTCACCCAAAAATGAAAATTCTGTCATTAATTACTCACTCTCATGTCGTTCCAACCCCCTGAGACCTTCGTTCCTCTTCAGAACACAAATTAAGATGTTTTTGATCAAATCCGAGAGCTCTCTGACCCGGGTTTGGAACGATATGAGGGTGAGTTTTCATTTTTGGGTGAACTATCCCTTTAATGCACACAATAATATGCTGAAAATATGCATTTCTTACAGTTTACTGAAACTAAAACCATAAAACATTTTCATTACTTGACAGAAAATAAACATTAAATTAAATAAAGTTTCAATAATATATATACTTAACATTTATTATTTAATCTGTACTTTGTCATTTTAGTACTTAGAACTTATTTTAGTTATCTGCTAAGCTTTAATTGTAACCTTTATATATTTTTATATATGTAAGCTTTTAATTGATATTAATTTCACATTTAGTTTGAGTGCTTTGATACTTTAACATCAACATATGTTTTATTATTTAATTTCAAATTTTCACTTAAGTTTGCCAAGTTTAAGTTTTCCATCTAATATTTCTCTTTTATTCTACTTTAACTGTATTTCAGGTAACAGTATGAAACGCTGTTTAATAGCTTTAGTATTAGTTCACGTTCAGATGTTCAGCGCAGGGCTGCAGGAGTCAACATGTTATATTTCTCTTTCTCTCTCATTCATCACTCAGCAGCACACAAACACTTCCTGTCCTGGAGGATCCGCTGTGTGTGTGTGTGTGTGTGTGTATGTTTAAGGTGCTTTTATAACGCTGTTGCTCCTCATTGGAGATCTTGGCTTGTTGACAGAATAATTGCTCTGTGTGTGTGTGTGTGTGTGTGTGTGTGAGAGAGAGAGAGAATGTGTGTGTGTGTGTGTGTGTGTGTGTGAGAGAGAGAGAGAGAGAGAGAGAGAGAGAGAGAATGTGTGTGTGTGTGTTTGTGCTGAAGGAGTATTTCAACCTTTTGAATAAAGAAACTTAAGTAGAATTACAGGACAGAAGCTCGTCTGAGAGCAAAAGAGCTTCTATTCAACACGTTTGTTTAGGAGAATCAAACACAAAGACTTCACAGCTCGAGACGGGTGGATCTGACAGGAAGAAACCCGTCTGGCTCATATTTCACCACAAAAAACAAGAAATTGTATTTTTGCATAAAGAAAGTGAAGCATGTGTTTACTTGTAAAAAAAATGTTTTCATAACAATTATGTTGTATTTCTATCAGCATAAATGAACAGCAGTGCAATATGATCATGATATATATAAATGCTTCAGGATTTAAATAATGCATCAGTATTTTTGTAACGATAATGAGGATTTGCATGTAAATGTGTTATGAAAATACAGAATGCAATATATGAGTGTAATAGAGTGTATGCACACACACACACACACTTCAAAGTTTATCTGCAGTGAGAGAAAGATGCAAATCACTGTGAATGACAGGACACAATTACACAACAGCTGCTTCAGCACGACCACAGCACTTCCTGTGAGAGACCGTAAATCACACACAACCAGCTGTTTTATCAAGCAAATATGATGTTGTCCATCAGCAATATATTCTTAAATAAATATAAATATTTAGACCTAAATTTACTTATGCATTATGTTTTTAAACTAATTGATTTAAATAAACGATGATGATTATTTAAATAAAATTATTATTTAAATAAACATTTTAAAAATGCATTTATTCAAATAGCTTAGAATCAGCATAAACCTGTTAATTACGAAAACAATTACATTTATTCAGTTAAAAAGTATAAACAGTATATTTTATGTTTTACTTCTTAACTGATGTTTAAACTAACTATTAACTCGCTTGTAGGTATTTTTTAGACATTTAATAAACGCAATAATATGCTGAACATACCAGTGTTGTTTTACTATTACTTATAAACTTTTATAGTATTTTTCAATATTTGAATTAGCTATATATTAAATATTTTTTAGCTGCACAATTAAACTGGAATGAAACACAAGTTACGACTTGCACACTGCTAAATATTTTTTCGTTGCACTATTAAATTAGAATGAAAAATGTATTAATATTATACTATAAAATATAATAAAATGCATTATATATATATATATATATATATATATATATATAGCAATAATAATAATTATACTAATATAATATATTATATAATACATAATATATTAGTAATATAGCTATTTGATTTTATTTAACTAATCACATTTTTACAATTTTTGCACATTTTTTTTTGTAAAATCAACTACATTTATTCAGTTCAAAGTATGAACATGGTTAAAATAGCTATGGAACAAGCAATATGCAATTAGATAAAATGTATGAGATTTATTGATAATAAATAATATATAAATGAGCTAACGGCTTATTTAAAACACACTGAATTTACTAGCACTATTACAGAAATCTGACCCGTTTGATTTATGTTTGACTGACAAATATGCATCAAATTAAGTTTATTAATTTGTATATGTAACCCAAATGCATGGAAACTTGACATGCAATTAAAATACATCAACCTTAAATTTAGGCCTAAATATGTTTTGAGTGTGATTGTGTTAAACTCGACTGAGACACGTAAGAGCCTCTAACAGTGATGAAGCTCGTCTGAAGTGAATCAGAGGAGTCTGATCCGTATGTTCCTGAGGAGCGTGTGATTGGCTGCGGTGAGGGGTGTGGATGGGCTTCTGCTATCAGTGCAGTCACAGATACTCGTGTAACGCCGGAAACAGATCCGCTTACATCTGCGTGACCTTCAGCTGAAAGACAAAACCAGCGCACTCAGATGTTCCTCTTACTGTAAGCAAAGACCAAACCCACAGAGACACAATGAAGCCGCCGGAGCTTTTGTCTGTCAGGAGAAACGGCTCTCCACAAACACACTGGAAGAACTGGAACGCTGCGAGTCCACAACAACATTTACACGCTTCATATAGTGCAGGAAAATCAGGGCTGCATGCAAAAATGTGGGACTCCAGTTAATAATGAACTGAATATGGCATTATAATTTCAAACAGTAGAACATAGTGCTAGAAATGCCAAAATTATGGGTTTGATTCCAAGAGAATGCATGCAAAATTGAAAACTGAAAACACACAGCCTGAATACAATGTAAGTCACTTTAGATCAAAGCATCGGCCAAATGTGACTGTAAATGATTCACTCACAATCCACTCCATACCTTTTCTTTTATTAGTAAAAGCTCTTTTAGTGTAATTGTACAGACGTCCAGCTTCAGCTGCTGCTTCTCGTGTCAAATCTCGACTGATTTTATCAAGTAAACAGAATATCTGCAGTAATATTTCCAGATGAACACTTTCTGGACTGAAGCAGCTCAGCTTTACTTGATTCTCCATCAATCATTTTTTAGTCTCAAATCTGATCATCAGGATCTTTTGAGGAGCGTTTGTTTCCAGAAGCTTTACTTTCTCTGTTCCTCAGCGGAGGAATGATCTTCATCTCACATCTTCTGAGGAGCGTTTATTTCTTCATCTCTCAATCAGCAGTGCATTATATGTTTGGATCATTTCCATCTCATCTTACTGAGACATATTACTGGAGATATAGAGTGACCACTGATATTTAGATCATTTTATGTCAGTATCTGCTGCACTGTTATAAATATCTCACTGATTTATTTTACAAACATCAGAATCTCATCATAGAAATATCATATCAGTATCTGCAGCAAATTCATATTTGTGCTCAGTTTGAGCGGTTTGTTTGTTTGTGGGAATCTCTCTCTCTCTCAGTAACACACCTCATGCTGTTACTCAAGTTATAATCACAACATGTTTATCAGACCTATAGCAGCTCAAAACACTTTCTCTCTCTCTCTCTCTTTTGTTCTTCAGGTATTTCTACACAATGAGTGCAGACAGACACACAGCAGCTCATAAACAGCTTGTCATCAATTAAACATGCTGACAGGCACACACACATACACACACACACACACACACACACACTCTTTCTCAGTGCTTTCATGCAGGTATATCAAACATTCTTTCAGGCACAGATCAGTTTACACAGAGCAGGAAGCTCCATTCAGCCCAAAACTGCAGCTACACGTCAAGTGTGTGTGTGTGTGTGTGTATGTGTGTAAATAGAGACACAAGTACTTCAGGAAGTCTGAGAATTGCTGCTGGCTATAAAGAACCCCCCCCCCACGCACACACGCACACACACACACACACACACAGACAGACAGACAGACAGACAGACAGACACAGACAGACACACACACACACTTGTTTCACTATCCTTGTGGGGACTCTCATAGGCGTAATGGTTTTCTGCTGTACAGACCGTATTTTCTATTGCCCTACACCAACCCTACACCTAAACTTAGCCCTCACAGCAGACTGTTTGCATTTTTATATTTTAAAAAAACTTAATTCTGTGTGATTTATAAGATTGTTTACCCGTGGGGACCTCAATTTAGGTCCCCACCGTGACACGAGTCCCCATGAGTCTGTGTGTATTTTAAGGTTTAAGTCCCCACTGGTATATAAAAACAAAAACACAGACACACAGGGCGTTGAGTGGCAGCTGTCGTCTGTGTCCTCAGGGTTTTACTCAACAATTAAACTTCCTGTTTACCAAAAGGCCAAGAGTGTGTGTGTGCATGCGTACCTGTTTTTCTATCCAGGTGGGCACTTAAACCTTAAAATACACACAGACTCATGGGGACTCGTGTCACGGTGGGGACCTAAATTGAGGTCCCCAAGGGTAAAAAATCTTATAAATCACACAGAATGTTGTTCTTTGAAAATATAAAAATGCAGAAAGTTTCCTGTGAGGGCTAAGTTTAGGTGTAGGGTTGGTGTAGGGTAATAGAAAATACGGTCTGTACAGCAGAAAAACCATTACGCCTATGAGAGTCCCCACAAGGATAGTGAAACAAGTGTGTGTGTGTCCTCATCTACTGAGTTTCATTCATACTATCTATCTATCTATCTATCTATCTATCTATCTATCTATCTATCTATCTATCTATCTATCTATCTATCTATCTATCTATCTATCATCTGAACACATGCAGACACACATTTCCTGTCAAACAGATGGAGTCTGATTGTCTGCAGGTGTGAAGGGCTTCTGTCTGTCTGTTCTCCAAAACAGGAAGTCAGGGATTCCCAGCACCGAGGACTTCCTCTCAGAGAGAGACAGCGAGACACAGAGCACACACAGGAAAGAGAGAGAGCATGACCTTCACACACAGGTGCCGTTTTTAACCCAGAGCTGTAAACACAGGAAATGACCTCATCGCCCACCGTTACATCAACATCACAATGAAAGCATCTCAGTGATCTTCTAGCATCTAACACTGACAGAGGCTTCCTCTGCATGAGCTCTAGTCCAGTGAGGATTGACTTTATACTCATTTCTGCTTCCATTCTATTGAATTTTTATAATCTATCTAGCAACATGCTAAAACATGTTAGCTGTGAGCTAGCTATTATTCATGATAGCAATATGCTAAACATATTAGACACATGCTAGCCATGTGATAAACATACTAGAAATATCAGAAACATGTAAATACATGTTAAAGCATGTTAGAAATGTGCTAAAACGTGCTAGAAACATGCTAGTATACCGTTAAAACATGTTAATTCATGTTATGCTAACAACATGTTAAACTTGCTAGAAACATGCTAATTAACCCTGCTGAAAAAACCCAGCATATGCTGGTTAGGTATGTTTTGAAGCATGGCAGCTGGTTTGAGCTGGTCCTAAGCAACTAGCTCCTGCTCAGGACCAGCTTAAGACCAGCACATGACCAGGGCAAAACCATAAAGAGACATCAGAAAATACATTTATCTTATTGGAACTCAAATAATAAAATGTTTCAAATTTGACTCTTATTTTAATGTTTGTATCCCCAGGATACGTCGTCCCTTTGGGGGTATAAATGCACTGAAAACACTTGTTTATCAATGCTTGTTACAGCATGGCTGTAATTCCTGAACACTTTGGAATACAGACCTAAGGCTGGTCTCTTTTTAAAGACGACACAGCAGATTATTGCTGAACTGAATGCATTTAAAAAAACAAAGTGTAAAAAAGTTATAGAAGTTTGAGTTTACAATAAAGATAATGCAGTATACTATTCTTTATTTTATATAAAATAAGTATTTTATAAAATATGCTGAACTCTAAAATGTCTATGAATTCAAAGCCATATGTCTGACCAAGTTGTGTTCCAAATTTGAAGTTGATATCTCAGCAACAGTGCATGGTTCCTGTCAGGTTTTGTTTGGGCACTATACCAAAAATAACACTGGGTTACATACAAACTCTATTGATTTTTTTGATGCAGTTTTCTGTCACAATATTACTTCTATTACAAAACAGTTACCAAATATGGAACCTTGACTGTCAGATATTTCCAACGATATGTGCTTTGGCAAGATTACAAAAAGATCTGATTTTCTAAAACACAGGCTACCATAGTGGTAAAATCTATCTATCTATCTATCTATCTATCTATCTATCTATCTATCTATCTATCTATCTATCTATCTATCTATCTATCTATCTATCTATCTATCTATCTATCTATCTATTAGTTCAAACTGTTTTAAACTTTTAAAAACGTCAAACTTTCAGGCTACACTTTCTCAATCTAAAGTTTGTCATGATTTTTTTTTATTCTAGTTGAATAAGTTTCTATGAAGGTCGTAAAGTTGAAGGCAGGTTTTCATCTGAAGGGAACAGAAAGAATGAGTGTGTGTGTTTATTAGCACAGTCTAGCAGTGATCTCATCTCATCACACCTGCACGCTAACCTCACAACACACAGATGTGCGACAGATTTAGCGTCAGAGAGAGAGACAGATGTGTTTAACGTGTCAGACACGCCGCCGGTCGCACCTGCAGACCTTCTCAGAGGAATTCTGGGATGCGTGATGGAGTCTCTGTGCCGAATTGTGGCAGAGATACAGAAACAAACGTATGAAAATAAAGCAGATGAGGATCAGAGTTAGACGGAAAACAGCTTCAGATCCACTGCTTCAGCTCAAGAGCTCAGTCTCTGAGCACAGAACAAACCCAACACTGCAAAACCACTCAAACATGCACAATATCATGAGGAATCGAAGGTTTTATATTTGAGAGTTTATAATTTAGCTATTATTTAGCTGGTATCTTTCTTTTCGTATTCTTTGCTTTAAATCAAAATGTGTAATGATATTTTGGAGCCGCACCTAATAATTGTAATATGTAATGTGATATGTATTTAATGTAATGAATTGAGGCATGTCGTGGGGAAAAAACGCACATTCTTAATGGCCATATCTGTTTAATATGATATATACAATAAAAAAGTATTTATATATAGGTTAAGTATATATAATAGTACATAATAAAGTGATGAATTAATGAATTGACATCAACCTAGATAGAATAATAAATGTATATACACCTAATAAATGTAAAACATTAACGGTTCTTATTTATTGTTTTAATTGTATATATACAGTTAGGTCCATATTTGGACACAGGCACGATTTCTTTCATTTTAGCTGTTGACCAAAACATATTCAAGTTACAATGATATAATGAATATGGGCTTAAAGTGCTTTAATTTGAGGGTATACGCATCACAATTGGAGGAAAGGAATTACAGCTCTTTATTATGTACCCCCCCCCCCCCATTTTTCAAGAGACCATAAGTAACTGGACAGTTGACTCAAAAGCTGTTTCATGGACAGATGTGGGCTATTCCTTCATTATTTCTACATCAATTAAGCAGGTAAAAGCTCTGGAGATGATTCTAAGTTTGTAATTTGCATTTGGAAGCTGTTGCTGTGAACCACATCATGCGGTCAAAGCATCTCTCCAAACATGAGAAACAGATGATTGTTAGGCTTCAAAAACAAAACAGATCCATCAGAAAGAGCGAGCAGGGACATTAGGAGCGGCCAAATCAACTGTTTGCTACATTCTGAGAAAAAAGATCTTGTGAGCTCAGAAACATAAAAACACCTGGACGTCCACGGAGGACAACAGTGGTGATGATCGGAGAATCCTCTCCATGGTGAAGAAAAACCCTTTCACAACATCCAGCCAAGAGAAGAACACACTCCAGGAGACAGACGTGTCTACAATCAAGAGAAGACTTCACCAGAGCAAATACAGAGGCTTCACCACAAGCTGCAAACAAGCCCAGATTAAAATTTGACAAAAAACACCTAAAAAACCAGAGCACTTCTGGAAAAGCATTCTTTGGACGTCTGAAGTTAAGATCAACCTGTTCCAGAATGACGGGAAGAAGAAAGTCTGGAGAAGGCTTGGAGCAGCTCATGATCATCTGTGGCTCTGGGTTACTGCTGTTAACTCAAAAACTCAACCCAAGAGATTTTGAAGGTAAAAAAGTTGATTATTCTGCAATGACCAAGTCAATCTCCTGATCTCAAACCGATTGAGCAGCATTTCACAAAATTATGTCAGTGTCCAAATATATATGGACATAACTGTATACATATATGTTGCTGAAAACAGTAAGGTTTAAAAAACCTAATGCAATAAATTAATAAAATGAACCTTACTGTGAAGTGTAACTCAAACTGAAATTCAAATGAATAAAGCAAATGAAATGGAAAAACACTTGCAGAAACCACGTCCTCTGAAAAATGGCCTATACAGCTGAACACACACACACACACACACACACACAGCAGACTGCGGCTGGACTCTGTGTGTGTTGGAGAACTAAACACATGTTGTGTGTTCTGGTAGGAATTAACTTCTCTGGGTCGGGCGGATGTGGCCTCAGCCTGAGCCTCCAGCCTCAATCAAGAGCAGCTAAAATTAGTGGCCAACTCGCTTTCCGGTAAGAAGATAATTCCCCCTTGATTGGAGAAAAAAGAAAAATAAAGAAAGAGGCAGAAGAAAGAGGTCAAAACAGCAGAAGATGTTTACTGAACTATACGACCCGGCACAAACATATAACTCAGAAAGAAGATATATATATAGTTTGTGTGAAAATTTTCTTTGAAAGAAATACTTTTATTCATCAAGCATGCATTAAGTTGATCATAAAGTGCCAGTAAAGACATTTATAATGTTATATATGATTTCTTTTTGAGATAAATGCTGTTCTTTTGAACTTTCTATTCATCTGTGAATCCTGAAAAAATTGTTCAGCACAACGGTTTTCAACATTAATAATAATCAGAAAAGTTTATTTTAAAAGAATGATTCCTCTGTACATGTGACTTACACAGACTCTCCAGCTGAATGTCTGTCTCTCTTAAACATTAAAAAATGTAGATGAACAATGGAAAAAGCCTTGTTTCTTCCTTAGACGTAAGCTGTTCAGATTTAAAGTCTGTATTGTGCTGAAAATAAAAGCAGTGAAAATGTACACTCTGGAAATTTTACCTACTTTTCAAACATTTTTAATGAGCTTAAAATCATCAAGAAAGTCAAATGCTGCTAATGTACAGTTATAAAGCAGACGAGTTTGGTCCTGAGAGCTGCAGGTCGGATGAAGCTTTGCTTGTTGTTCTGTCTCTTATCAGACATCAGGAACTCTGGAGGGCAAATCCAGACGCTCGGTTGTTTAGTAACCAGCAGCTTCCGCTGAATAAACCGAACGAGAGCAGCAGATGGAAAATGATGTTATCAGAGCCGACGGGACTTCAGACTCATCTATGGGTGCTCGACGACACACACACACACACACACACACACACACACACGCTTAGCACTTGATTTAATGACATACAAGTATTCAGCCGTATAGAGTCCCTGTAGATGTAGAGAACATGGACTTAAAATGTGTATATATATATATATATAGCTCTGACAAAACTCAGAGTTCAGTCAGACTTGAAAACCATCAGATATACACACACACATATAAATATACATATATATATATATATATATATATAGTGCTGTCAAACGATTAAATAGCATCCAAAATAAGTTTTTGTTTACATTATATATGTGTGTACTGTATAATTATTATGTATATATAAATACACAAAAATTCAATATATAATTTGAAAATATTTACTTTTATACATTTATATATTCATACTCTTAAATTTTATATTATATATCAATATATTTAATTTTTTTTTTTTTAAACATGCATATGTTTGAATTTATATATACATAATAAATATACACAGCATACACATGTAAACAAAAACTTTTATTTTGGATGTGATTAATCATTTGACAGCACTAATATATATATATATATATGATTATATAGTTTTACACGAGATAATTTATACCTACACTTGTGGTCAAAAGTTTGACATATTAAGATTTTTTATGTTTTTGAAAGAAGTCTCTTCTGCTCACCAAGGCAGCATTTATTTAAACAAAAATACAGTAAAAATTGTGAAATATTATTTTAACTTAAAATATCAGTTTTCTGTGTGAATGTGTGTTAAACTGTAATTTATTTCTGTGATCAAAGCTGTATTTTCAGCATCATTTCTCCAGTCTTCAGTGTCACATGATCTTCAGAAATCATAATAATATACTGATTTACTGCTCAACAAACATTTCTGATTATTATCAATGTTGAACACAGTTGTGCTGCACAATATTTTTATGGAAACTGTGATACGTGTTATTTTTCAGGATTCACAGATGAATAGAAAGTTCAAAAGAACAGCATTTATTTGAAATACAAATCTTTTGTCTTTACTGTCACTTTTGATCAATGTAATGCTTGCTTGAAGACTAAAAGTATACAGAAATCTTGCTTTGAAGTTTTAATGGTAGTGTATCACAGTTTTCTAAACTCAACTCAGAGTTCAAGCTTCAGCAGCACTAAAAATCATCATCAGGCAGCTTCTTCTATCCTCCCTGCTCTTCTTCTTTCCCGTCTTTTGTGAAATCGTCACGTCTGGACCGGCTCTTCATTAGTGTCTTCCGCTGCTCTAATTGCTCTGGTTTTCCCGTCGCTGGCAGGCTGGTTTTTCCAGGCCTGTGTTTGTGTTTGAGGGAAGAGAAGGCTGTAATCAGAGATCCAAATGAACGCTGTGAGGGGAAGCGCCACGTCTTTTCTTAGCTCCAAACGTTACCGCGCTGCAAAAGGGACAAATTTTGTGGCTCCCCGCACGGAAGAGACGAGCTCTGGTGTCTCAGCCTGCTGTGTTTGACATCTGTTATGGGTTTGGAAGCTCTAACCTAGTGTTCTGGTCTCAAGATCTGATAGTTTAACACATTTGAGGAGCTCAGACTGTTATAAAGGACAGAAACCAACTATATCCACTGCAAACTGAGCTGCTGTAAGTGTTTGCGATCGAGTGTTTTGGGACTAACAGGATTGTTTATTTGAGGGTTGAAAGCTCTAAAATTGATAAATGTACGATAAATTTCAGATATCATTCTCGGAGAACTCTCAAATCTCACATGCACTTGTGTTGTTGTCATTTGGTGCCTTTATAAGCATCTTGCAAACATTAGTTTTGTGAATCGTAAGCAAATACAGCATTTCGAAATGTCAGAGATGATGATTTTGAGTAAAGATTGAATAATGACATTTATGTCTGATACTCACGCAAAACTATTATATGACTTCAGGAGGATTGAAATGAGCGCAAGACTGATTTACAACACCTTTCAAGTGTTTAGGGTCAGTAAAGACACTTATAATATTACTAAAGACTTCTATTTCTACTTATCTGTGAATCCTGAGAAATAAAATGTTTCCACAAAAATATTGTGCAGCACAACTGTGTTCAACATTGATAATAATCAGAAATGTTTGTTGAGCAGTAAATCAGTATATTATTATGATTTCTGAAGATCATGTGACACTGAAGACTGCAGTAATGATGCTGAAAATACAGCTGCAGATCACAGAAATAAATTACAGTTTAACACATATTCACATAGAAAACAGCTGTTTTACATTGTAATAATATTTCACAATTTTTACTGTATTTTTGATCAAATAAAAGCATCAAACTCTAAGTGAACCGTTCCTTTAAGCATCACCAGCTTTGAGTGTTTGGGTTTGTTAGATCTATAAAAAAATAAACAGGAACAGAAACAGCCCATTGTGTGTGTGTGTGTGTGTGTGTGTGTGTGTGTGACTTCCTGCCGCCCACGACACAGCAGTAAACACTGCTCATATGAGGGCTGTTACAAAGTATCGCTCGGCAACAGAAGAATTCAACACACACACAGTTTACAGGTCATCAAACACAGAGACAAAACTGACTTTTCTCAGTCAAATTCAGCAGATCTGATCACTCAGTATCTGTTCTGAGAAGAACCCAACTAAAAACAGCAAAACTACTGATTAGTTGCACAGTAATACTGCAGCTTTCCCTTTAATGCAGAGGTATCGAACTCGGTTCCTGGAGGGCCACAACCCTGTTTAGTTCCAACCCAGCTCAAACACACAAAGCATGTATTTCTCAAATAAGCCTGCAGGACGTGATTAGCTGGATCAGCTGCGTTTAATGAGGGCTGTGGCTCTCCAGCAATAGAGTTTGACACCCCTGCTTTAATGAGTTATTTTCTCCTTCAAATTGTGACATAACACTATAAAAACACCACATAACTAAACCTTTACATCCAACCCAACAGAGAAACACACCGTACACTACATTTTTTTTCTTGTTTTCTAGTAACTCAAGACACAAAGCGACTTGATAGTAAGTCTTGTTTTCTAATAATTTGATATTGAAAAAAAAATTAGTTTATGCTTAAAACAAGAATAAATATCTGCCAGTGGAGTCAGAAAAATCTACTTAATTCTAAGGGAAAACACGATTATTTTTCTGACCTCACTAACAGATATTTGTTCTTGTTTTAAGCTAAAACACATTATTTTCATGCATTTCTCAGAAAACAAGACTTGATATCTTTAGTAATTTTGCTTCTCCAGTAAATGTATCTTAATTTAAGAATGTTTAGTTACTGGAAAACAAGCAGAAATACGGAGAAAGAACATCATTTTTGTGATGTACCGAGACTAAATAATGATATTATGACTGACTGACACTGATAGACACACTGTCTGTGTGTGTGTGTGTGTGTGTGTGTGTGTGTCTGTTTACAATTACTGAGCGCATAATGAATGTTCATCCAAAGAGACGCGCGCTGGCAGCCTCGTCCCTCGCTGAGACAGGAGAGCAATTAACACAGGAAGGAAGCAGAGAAAACCAGCCAAAAGAAAGACAGGCCAGCCAGAGGACGAATACAGAGAGAGACAGAGAGATACGTGAGGAGATGTGTTTAACAGAGACAGCCAGATCAATTCATCTCTCGAGGAGAGTCTGTGAGCTGCTTCAGGACAAACATTGCTGCTCTGCTCTTTAAATTAGATGCATATACATCTCTACAGATCATAAGAGAACGAGTGTCAGAGAAACAGACATCCAGCTGGAGAGTCTGAGTGATTCTGTTGGAGTCACATGCACAGAACAATCCTTCTTTTAAAGCAACTCAGTTTAACTGTTTTCTATACAGTGACAGTCTCACTCAACACTTGTAGAATTCTAGAAGGCTCTTTAACAGATATTCACAGAGAAAACAGATAGTTAAGATTGTACAAATATTTCACATTTTACACTGTATTTTTGATCAAATAAATGCAGCATTGATGAGCAAAAGACACTTTCTTAATTATTCCAAACCTTGACTAAATCAACACTATATGACCTCACAAATATTTAACATCACAAAGAAGAAACCCTTTCCTTTATAATAAAGTGCACTGATGAATCGCTCACAATAAGACCAGGAGCATGAGTGAAGTGAATCAAGTTCAAACCGTTCATGCCTTCTCTGTTTGCAAAAACAAAACGATGCCATTCAGAATCAACAGAAGGCGGTGAATGAATCCGATGTGTTTGACTTCACAGATCATGAAAGCTTTCACAGCTCCTCTAATCCACCTGTAAGAGGCTTTAATGTGCTGCTGGGAGGCGAGCGGAGCAGAGGAGGATCCCCACATACCGGGACAGACAATGGGGTATTATTAGGGTGATCTGCCCCCGGAGGGGCACGAGGGGCAGATTTATGAGGCGCTGCATCTGTTACCGTCTGCGTGTGTGGAGGAGCGGTGTTAGGTTTCACAGACACTCATTCTCTCGGAGTGAATTACACTGCTCCGTTCTGTAGCTTTTACTATCAATTAGCATGATAACAGCATCGTGTGCTTAGAAAAGCCAAGTCACATTTAATTCTATAGCACTTCATACAATACAGAAAGCAGCTTCACTTCCTCATCACTCGGGATAAAACATCTGCTAAATGAAGAAATTTAAATAAACTGGAAAATTGAGACAACATGCAATTTAACTGATCAATAAACGTATTATAGTTAACTAAATCTAAAACTATAAAACATGTTTGTTGTTTGAAATAAAATAAGCATTAATTGAAATAATATATATATATAAAAAAACATTAAACTTATTTCATTTCAGCTAGTTGCCAAGGCAACATTTCTTCAAATACTAAAATAAAGTAAATAAGCAAAATAATAAACCAAAATAATAAAAATTACATAGAAATATTATTTAAAAACTAACAAAAATACAGCAAAAATAACTAAAACTTTCCATTTAAATCCGTGAAAAAAAGAAAATATGAAAAAGTTTAATTAAAAACTTGAACAAAAACTATACAAATAAAACTAATAAATAAAATGAGTAAAAAGAATACAGTTAAAGAAAACTAATAAAAATATAGTAAAATGACCAAAACTAACTAACATTTAAGTGAAAACAGAATATATGTATCATTTAAACATGAAGAAAACTTTAAATCAAAATTAAAACAAATAAATAAATTACTAAAAGCTATAGACAAAAAAACTTACTAAACTACTAAAACATTAACTAAAATTTAAGTGTGACAGAAAATACCAAACTAAAATCTAAATCAAAATATGAACAAAATGTATAAATAAAAAATAAAACTAATAAATAAAACAATAAAAATAGACACTTGAAAACAGCAAAAATTACTAAAACCAAGTAAAATTTAAAAGACAACAGAAAATATAAAACAATCTAATTCAAAACATAAAACTATAAATAAAAATTAAAACTAAATAAAAATGACAGAAAATACAGACATAAAAAACTAATAAAAATACAACAAAATTGGTAAAGCATTAACTAAAATGAGAGTAAAAATAGAAAAAAAATAAAATAAAAATATGAACAAAAACTATAAATAAGAAATTAAACTAATAAATAAGAATAAAAACAGCAAAATTACTAAAATGTGAACTAAAATTTAAGTGGCAACAGCAAATATAAAAATAAAATCTATTTCAATCCTACAAATGTGATCCTGCACAAGTCTTAACATTTCTATTGAATATATGAAGAAGTTTTTAAGTTGGTCTTTGTGGGATGGGATGGGAGGCAGCATGTGACACAGACGAGCAGAAAGAGCTTTAATCTTGAGGAGGGAGATTTCCTGGCTGCAGTTGTGGTGGTCTGATCAGCCGAAAGGCAAGACTGCACATGCTGGAAATCCTGGCAGATCTGCCTCACAAAGAGCCTTCATTTCCTGCCTCGCTCGATCTGTCGTCTCTGTAAAGCGCTAAGCCGAGCGGCGGAAGCATCGTGTGTGTGTGTGTGTGTGTGTGTGTGTGCGCGCACCGCCTGATCTTTTGTGTCATCTAAACCCAGTTCCGTTGAGCTGAGCGCAAAGAGAATGTTTTCAACCGTCGCTCCAGTCCAGAATTACACAACAACCCCAGCACCACCATAAAAACTACAAATATCAAAACGAGAACCATACCTGACAGTGGGGTCAGAAAAATAGATCGGATTTGAAGCAAGTTGATTTTTCTTCTGACCCTATCGGCAGAGATTTGATCTCATTTTAACCATAAACTCACTTCATTTTGATGAATTTCTTAGATAAAAAGACTGAACTGAAAAGGTGAACTGAATAAAGAAAAAATCAAATCAAAAGAATCAAAACCCTCAAATCAAAAGAATAATCTAAAATATATTTTGCAGTAAGAAAATTAAGCCTGTTTTAAGATCAGGAACATTATTTTCATGATAATTAAACATTTACTTTCAAATCTTAATTATTAATTTTCATTACAGTCCTGAAAATCATCCTGGACACTATGGACAATTTTTTTCATTTAATTTTTTATTTTTACAGTAGTATTTTTATTCATTTGTATTATAAAAATATTTTTCATATTTTCATTTTATTGTACATTAATTTTTATTTTTTAAATTCAATTTTTTAAAAATAGTTTTACTATTATTATTTTTATTTTACAATAGTGTTTTGATTAATTTGTATTAATTTAAAATTTAAAAACAATATTTTTATTTTATTGTATATTTTATTTTATTCATTTTTATTATTTTAATTTAAGAGTTTTATCATTTTTTTTGTAATTTGTATAATTTATTAAAAATTGTTTTGTATTTGTTTTTACTGTTCAAAAGGACTTTTTCTTTTTTAAATGTGTTTGTTTTATTTTACTTTGTTACTATTAGGTCAAGTCAAGTTGAGCTTTATTGTCATTCTGCTACATGTGGGGACATACAGTGGAACGAAATGTCGTGCCTTGCAGGACCACGGTGCTACATAAATACAGACATACAACAATGAAGTAAAAAACACTATAAACCTATACACTACTAACCTACTGACAGATTTAACTAGAAGTATACTATATATATATATATATATATATATATATATATATATATATATAAGTATTTACCCTATACACACTAAAAAAATAGAAGATAAAAAATACAAACTATATGAATGCTTCACAAATACTGTTCATGTGCAAAGAGAGACATTGAGTCAGCAGCTGGTTGGGGAACAGTGCAGGATGATTTGTAGTGCATGAGCATATAAACATACATATATTGCTGAGTCTTTTGTGGGATTGTGTTCACGCAGCAGTGTGTGTGAAGTGTCTAGTGAACATAGAGGAGAGTGCGTTACTACAGGTGGTTTGTACAGGCCCACTCACCTGTGTGTAGCACACTTCCAATTGCACAAAAAAAGTTCCATACTGTTTTTTCTTTGGTGTGGTAAGGTTTGGGGTGGGGGGTGGTCCATGTTTCAGGAGGTAGGGGTTTGCATGGGGTTTCAGAGGGGGGCGGGGTGGTTTGAGTTCAGGGCTCTCACAGCCTGGGGAAAAAGCTGTTGAGCAGTCTGGCGGAGTGGGCTCTGATGCTCCGGTACCGTCTTCCTGGTGGTAGGAGCTGGAAGAGACTGTGGGAGGGATGGGTGGAGTCCTTCACGATGCTGTTGGTTTTGCTGGAGCATCGTGTAAGGAAGATGTCCAGGATGGAGGGGAGAGGGGCACCGATGATCTTTGCAGCTGTGTTCACTGTCCGCTGGAGGGTCTTGCGGTCAGCAGCACTGCAGTTCCCGTAGCAGACAGTGATGCAGCTGGTCAGCACACTCTCAATGGTGCCTCTGTAGAATGTGGTGAGGATGGGTGGAGGGAGACTTGCTCTTTTCAGCCGGCGGAGAAAGTGTAGGCGCTGTTGTGCCTTTTTGGAGAGTGACATGTTGGTGGTCCAGGTGAGATCCTCTGTGATGTGCACCCCCAGGAATTTAGTGCTGCTGACTCTCTCCACAGTCGAGCTGTCGATGGTCAGTGGGGGGTGGTCAACGGAGTTTTTTCTGAAGTCCATCACAACCTCCTTTGTCTTCTCCACATTGAGGGACAGATTGTTGGTGCCACATCATTCAGCCAGCTGTGCCACTTCCTCTCTGTAGTGCGTTTCATCGTTGTTGCTGATGAGACCTACCACTGTTGTGTCATCAGCAAACTTGATGATGTGGTTGGAGCTGAACTTGGCAGTGCAGTCGTGGGTCAGCAGTGTGAAGAGCAGCGGGGTCAGCACACAGCCTTGTGGGGCACCTGTGCTCAGTGTGGTAGTGCTCGAGGTGTTGTGGCCGACACGGACTGACTGAGGTCTTCCGGTTAGAAAGTCCAGGATCCAATTACACAGGGAATTGTTAAGGCCCAGCAGGTTTAGTTTATTTATGAGCTGTTGTGGGATTATTGTGTTGAATGCCGAGCTGAAGTCAATGAACAGCATTCATTGATGTTTTAGTTATTAATATTTAAATTTTATCATTACCCTAATGATAAGCACAATTTTCACATTACAATAATGAAAAGGTGAATGAAAAACAATCCTTTTTTTCCTAAAAATAGCCTTGATTTTCATTACACAAAACATAATTTCTTGCTTATTTCTGGCGAAATGTGACTTACAGTACCAGACACAAAACCTGAACATGTGTATTTATGAACATGATTTATTCAATAATATCCTCCAATCATGTTTCAGAGGAGGTTGAGTTGTGTTTTTCAGCGTTTGCTGCAATCGGACACCGACAGGCTGCTTGAAGTCTGATAGCAGTCAGGATCCTTGTGCCGGATTTAAAGGATTGTTTCTCTGTTCTCCGCAGCGCTGCGTTCCTCCCATCCTCCCTCCACAGATCCAGTTACCTGCTCACCACACTGAGCCACGTCCCCCGGGGCCCCACACACACACACACTCGCACTCACACACACTCACACACGCTCACACACTTATACACTCTCACACACTCTCTCACACGCAAACACACACACTCGCGCACTTACACACACACTCGCGCACTTACACACACACTCTCGCACACACACACACACTCGCGCACTTACACACACTCGCTCTCACACTCACACTCTCGCACACACACACGCTCGCACACTTACTCACAGACTCTCTCTAACACACACACACTCTTGCACATGCTCACACACACACACACACACACTCTCAGACTCTCGCACACGCACATGCTCACACACACGCACTTGCACACTTACTCTCAGACTCTTGCACACTCTCTCTAACACACACACACACACACACACACACACACACACACTCTCTCACACACTCTCTCTAACACACACACACACTCTCTCACATGCTCTCTCTAACACACACACACTCACAGCAGTTTAAAGGCCTTGATAAGTCTTCCAATAACTCAAATACCTCATTCCTGCTGTGTTTTTCTTCAAAGAAAAACACTGTAAAACATCTGAAACACGCGGCTCCGGCCAGAACAAACACAAACATTCACATTCCTGTAGCAAGCTTTAAGTGCTTCCGGTTTTGGCAGCTCTTCCTGAGGTTCTGGATCCCGTCGGGAGGATTCTGGACCGATCTGAGCCGAAGCGCTGTAGGTCTCATATTCTGCGCTGCTTGTTTTTCTGAACGCTTTCCTCAAACCGCAACGAGTCGAGCGGCAGATCAGCTAGCGGACAGACAATGAACGCAGCTCAGAGCCACATTTTACTGTCAAGAGAGAATGAGGGCTTTTGCACAACGACTAATTTCTGAAACATGGATTAAAATTAAGTGAGTTTTTGCTTAAAACAAGAACAAATTTCTGCCAATGGAGTTAGAAAAAATATCTTGTTTTCCCTTTGAATTAAGTTTATTCCTCTCACTCTATTTCTGAAATTTTCTAGCATTTAATAATTAAATCACAAATAATTTTAAGTGCATCTATCAAACACTCACTGAAGATTGATCCAAACGTTTCAAAGTTAATACAGCTGGACGTGCAGCAGAATTATGACGTTTTTATTACTTTGTATAATTTTTTATCTATAAAAATATTTGTAAATTAATTTATTTTTTTATTAATTTTAAATATTTGTAATTTTTTAAAATACAATTTATTTTACAATTGGATTTGAAGATTAAACTAAATGTTTTAATTTTAATAATACAGATTATGCTCAAAAGAAACAAATGTGAATATAAGATTAAACATTTTTTATTTTACAAAGTACTTTTTTTATTCATTTCTAATATTTTTTTTATTATATTTTATTATTATTTTCTTTTTCAAATCAAGTGAATAATTGAAGTGAAAAATTTATTACAAAAGTTTATGCTTAAAAAAAAAGGAAAAATTCACTTATTTTTGATGCATTTCTCAGAAAACAAGGCAATATAATAAGTAATTTTGCATCTCCATGTATAGTATATCTTGATTTAAGAATGTTTAGATATTTGTACTGGAAAACAAGACACATACAGAGGAAGAACATCTGAGTAAACCGGACTGATCTGGTCTGGCGCCCCCTTCTGTTTAGAAGTGGCTCACAGGAGACCAGATGAGAAACTCACTGACTGCAACAAACCCCTAAAACACCACAAAACAACTAAACAGAACAGCGTTCAGACAAACACAACTGTTTAAAATGACAAAAGACTGCCAAATAAAACACTGCAGCCACACTGAAGCCTTATTAAATGTGTCAAATGATTCAAATGAGTCACAATCATCTTAAATTATAAATGATTCTCTGTGAGAATCAACATTTTGTCCGTTGAAGGAGCGGAAGCTGCTTTATAGAAGGTCTGGAGACAGGTGAAGTGTGTGTGTGTGTGTGTGTGTGTCACTGGCTCTCACTGCAGACACATCACACTCAAGCGCTGACAGACATTCAGAGCAGGAGAACAACCAGATCACCTTTCCATCTCTCTCTCTGTCTGTCTCTTGCTCATTTTTCCCTTTTTTCCAAACAAACACACAGCTGTGAGGAAACACTGTCTGAATTTCATTCTAAATTTCTGCATTAACGAGGCATTTACATGACCCAATATCAGAATACTGACCGATTCTGTGTAATATCTGAATATTGATGAGCATATAAATGTAGTCCTGACTGATCTATCAGATCACTACGGCATACTACACACCACAACATCCCACAAACACCGCAAACTCTATAAAAAAAATAAATTTGATTCATAAAATAAATTCGTAAAAATATATATATATATTTTTTAAATGAGGCTCCTCAAATGTCCCCAAAAGGAGTTTTTATTATGAATTCTCTAATCATTAGGGCTGCCCTCAACTAAATATTTTTCTGGTTGACGAGTCGTCGTTCATTTTAAGCATTACTTGACTAATTGCATGTTTATTAATAAACCATTTAAATCATAATGAGCTTTTAATTGTATACATAGCCTGATAAGTGCTCAAGCGCACGCCTAAAGCATGCCACAGCGCACCGGCAGAAGTAATGATTATGAATGAATCAGAGAATAACAGTAAGGGGGCTGCATTAACATTTTAATAATGCATTGATAAACTAGTGTTCTCGATTTGAGAGATGAAGTCGGCGACACTGACTCGTACGTCTGTATGCATGTTTCATACGGATTACATAATCGGAGAACATTTGTTTTCCATTTGAATTGGTTTATTTAAAAAAGTAGACATTTCACTCTCTATAGACATATTTTTCATGTCTGTGAGGCAAGTATACAGAGTTTCAAGCTCAGAGAGACCGAGACAGAAAGAGCGTCCTGTTTACTTTCATTATTTTACTAAAGCACGATGTTTTGTTATTGTGAGCGCACACATAAACAGAGTCTTTAGAGACTCGAAAGATGTATTACTCTTATCTGTACGACCAAAAATGAGAGAGTATGTTAAGAGCAAGTGAGGGCACCGGCGCCTCCATCTGTCCTGAAGGGAGCTTAGGGGTGTGCGATATATATCGTCTGCGATAATATAGTAATTGTTGTTTTAACGATGTGCAATTTGACATTATCGAGTATTTTGCAAAAACCAAACAGAACAGCTACGGAGTGCATGCATGTCTAGACTAGAACCCAACACATGGTGAAATCTGATCTTTTTTAGGTTTTGATACCATATGAAAGCTGGGTTCAAGCCCTTTCCAAAACTGTTTTTATTTTGTCCATAGCTTGACAAAAGTTACAGCTATCTGAAGTTAGCTGATAGCTATGATTTTCAGGAAAGGAATTTTGAGAAAAACGGGTTTAAAGTGAGACGGGTTTCTTTCACTTCACAGGTTTAACGAGAGCTGTAGCGCTATACGGTATCATTACACAAACAGACTAACGTTACCCTGAAGAGGACAGTTTCCCGTTGTTTATCATGGACATCTCCGAACTTTTGATCACCCTTTGTTTGTTTAGATGGAACGAATAGTGTACCTCAGAAAAGCGAGCGCAGCTCTGTGCATAATATACTAACTGTTCTAACTGACTGATTAAATGTAACAATTTAATTCAAAAGATGCACACTTTTAGAAAATAAAAAGGCTTTATTAAAAGGTAAAATTTCCCATAAAAGGTAAAAATCTATTTAAACTTGTATGAAAAGATTAATATCCATCACTGATGTGAACTGACCACAAAGAATATGAAGAATATCAAAAACTGTAGCTGTCCACGGTAGTCAGATATCAGAACAATAACACACACTGCAAAATACGGTGTAATTATCGTTATCAAAAAAATCCCCAAAAATAGAGATCTTTTTTTTTTTTTTTTCAATAATCGCACACTCCTAAGTGAGCTACTGTTCAGCTTCCTCATGGAGCACATTTCTCTAGGTTGACATTAGATTGAGCGGCCATGTAAAGTTGCTAATACTTACATATTTGAGGTCGATGAATGATATGCGAGTGTTTGGATGTCCTGCCTGATGTACTGCATTACCACAAAGAGCAGCCGTTAACAATCTGTCCGTCACAGACTGCGTGACTTCACCTGTGGATTTTTTTTTCTGCGACTAAGCGAATAATACAATTTTGGTCGACCGAGCCTCTTCTGGTCGACTAACGGTTATAGTTGCCTATTAGAGGGCAGCCCTATTATCAAACATATTTAATTATGTAATAATATTATTAATCATTTTTAATTATTTAATAATAACTATTCAATAATTTAAAATGATTATAAAATAAAAGTTAATTATGACTACAAGCATAAACCCTAAAATAAAATACTTTAAGGATCTTTTTTTTTTTCCAGCTGAGGTTCCTCAAATGTCCCCAAAAGGAGGTTTATCCAAACTTAAGGGATAGTTTTGACACCAAACTATAAACTGCAGCAAAATAAACACACTCTCATGACAGCTGAGGAGAGTTCAGGTGTGAGTTTGACACTGAGTGTTTCTCCATTTGCTTGTTTGAGATTCAAATGAGGCCGTGTGTGTGTGTGTGTGTGTGTGTGTGTGTGTGTGTGTGTGTGTGTGAGAGAGACGGGTGTCCCGCAGGGGGTCTCAGACTGAAGGAGGAGCTGTCAATCAGAATGAGTGACAGCTGCTGTGAGCCTCTGACTGCAGGAAGTGGAAGCTCTCAAACCCAGCAGGAGGAAACGTGTGTACCCGAGTGAGTGTGTGTCCAACCGTTTCATTCCCTTCCTGAGTGAAATTCAGCATTGTCATCTCTGTGTGTGTGTGTGTGTGTGTGTGTGTGTGTGTGTGTGTATGGATCAGTCCTACCTTGTCAATCATATCAGGTCGGTTGGTTGCGGCGAGAACCGTGACATCTTTAAGCTGTTCGATTCCATCCATCTCTGTCAGCAGCTGAGCCAACACTCGATCAGCGACGCCGCCGGCCTGACCAGAGCTGCACACACAGTCAACACATCACGCTCAATCAGCACGCTAGAAACTCAAGACAAGCACAAATACTGTCCCTAGCAACCACCCAGAACAGAACGCTGGGTATTAACACTATATTGTTGATAATGTGCATTGAATCGTTGCTAAGGCGTTGCTATGTGGCTGCTAGAGTGCTGCTGAGCAGGTGCCAGGGTGTTCTCTGTAGTTGCTAGGGCATTGCTATAGTGTTCTGGATGGTTGTAATGTTGTTAATAGGCAGTTCCTAATTTGTTCTGGGTGGTTACTAGGGTGTTGCCAGGCAGTTGTTTAGAGTGTACTCAGTGGTTGCTAGGGTGTTGCAATGTGTTTGCTAGCCAGTTTTACAATACTGGTGTCCCTGGAGTGGTTTCTGGGCATGGCTTTGTTGTTGCTATGGTTGGATGGTTGCAAAGGTATTAATAGGCAGTTGGTATTCTGTTTTAGGTGGTTTCTAGGCCTTTGCTAGGTTGCTGCTATGTGGCAGACCTGGGTGGGTGCTAGGGCATTGCTATGTGTTTGCTAGCCAGTTCTGCTGTCACTAGCAACTCTGGTGTGGTTGCTGTGCAGTTTCTACAGTGTTCACAGTAGTTTCTAGAGTTGCTATGTTGTTGCTAGGGTGTTTTGTTCTAAAGTGTTGTTAGGCAGTTGATAAAAAGTTCTGGTTGGTTGCTAGGGTGTTATCAATAGTTGATAGAGCATTGCTATGTGGCTGCAAGAGTGTTCTGGATGGTTCCTAAGGTGTTGCTAGATAGGTGCCAATTATGTTTTGATGGTTGCTAGGCAGTTGCTGGACCATTGCTATGAGGTTGCTAGGCTGTCACTAGGCAGGTGCTGGTGTGTTTGGATTCAGCAGTATTTCTGTTGGGTTCCGATGAATAAGGTTTCAAATGAACCGATTCTGTAGACAGATCAGTGTGTGTGTGTGTGTGTGTGATTGATTAAAGGTAAACATTCATCAGTAAATCAATGTATCACTCTGAATTCAATCCAGTAAATGAATCTCTGACTCAGCAGAACAATCCAGCTTTAGATTCACATTGAACTGTGTGTGTGTGTGTGTGTGTGTGAGAGAGAGAGAGATTCCTGTCAGAAGCTTAAAACACTAGGCGCTTTATTAATTAAACAAGCAAAGAGCCAAACAAATAAAAACATTTTATGACTCAGTGTTTCAGATTTACACACACACACACACACACACGTTGAGTGTTGGAGCTCAAACACTGGGACATCAGCAGTGTCAGGTGGAGTCACCACCAAAAAGACAAAGGACCGAAACAGGTGGAGAATCCCATCACATCAGCTACAGCTACATCCATACAGACAATAGCTATGTTTCCATCCAAAGTTTCAAATTAAACTTATGCACAAAATTGGAATATCACATAAAACATTTGCAAATAAAACATTGTTTCCATCCAGTTGAAGGGAACAAAATCGTCACTTCCTGATTAACTTGCACTAAATAACAAAGAAAAAATGAATTTGCTGCAGTGGGAGAAGGCACTGTATATAATAATGTTTATATACAATAAATTACGAACTTCAGAGCACGCAGACGAAACACGGTCATGTTATCTTCTTTTTAGAGCCTGCTGTTTGGGAACGCAGCTCTGGGAGTTAATTATAATAGAGCACTTTGACGACACCTTTTGTCATTTTAGAATGACAAAACTAGCATTTCAGATGCTGTGAAATGAGATCGGTCCAGTTATGCTGTCCCATTGCAGAGTCACGTCTTTTTTGATGCGCAATAAGGAATTTGTTCGGTAAAAGTGTTTACATCATAGTTTATTTTTAGAATTTATGCTTGGCATTTCCATCCAGCGTTTTCTGATGCGATATCCCAAAATGCACATAAAAATAGGTGGATGGAAACATAGCTAATGAGTCTTATTTACTAACACTGCATACACATTCATTTATTACATTTTTTTAGCAAATATTTAACAGAACTGCCTAGCAACCACACGGTAACACCCTAGCAACCACATAGCAATACCCAAACAACCACATAGCAACACCCTAGCAACTTCTAGGAACACCCTAGCAACTGCCTAGAAACCACATAGCAATGCTCTAGCAACTACCAAGAACACACTTCATAGCAACACCCTATCAACTACTGAGAACACCCTAGCAACTGCCTAGCAACCACATAGTAACACCCTAGCAACCAAATTGATTCATTTTTGTACTGAAATTTAGTGTACAATTAAATACATTTTATCATCCACAGAGTGAATGAGACTGCGGTTTTCTGCTTGTTTGACTGTAGTTTGCTACACTAATTTCTTATTTACTACATTATTTCCTTCTATATTTTAGTGTGTGATTCCCTGAACAGGAACTACAGCAGAATCTCCATCTGTTTTCAGGGAAACAAAGACACACTTGTGTCTGTAAAGCACAGATGTTCCTCTGTCTGTGTGTGTGTGTGTGTGTGTTTAGAGCAATAACATTCTCCCACATGTCAGAACGACACACATTTAACACCTCAATGCTAACAAAATCATATGTTCACATGATCAGATATTAGTTTGGATGATGTGTGTTATGTATCATATCGTGTCATTTAGTTGCCAGTACTGACAATGTGAACGGTGCTTTAGTAATAAAGTCACTGGTGATTGTGTCGTTACCTTCCTCTTGCCGCTGCTAAAGCGTCAATCTCGTCAAAGAAAACGATAGACGGAGCAACTGTTCTGGCCTTCCGGAAAACCTACACACACACACACACACACACACATTATTAAAGGTTCAGACACAGAAAATGTGTGCGCTGTCCCTTTAATTGACTATTTACAAACCCAAATGTCGATCTAAACTCATATGACACTTTAAAATTAATTAAGTCTGTTTCTCACAAAAAGCATCATATGACTTCAGAAATTCTTTACTTTTCTTAAAAGACACTTACAATGGAAGTTTAATCCATAATTCGTCAAAATACTCACTCGTCTCACTAGTACAGCCACAAGACGTAAACAATAATGTGTTAACATGACTTCAGTGTGTGAAAAAAAAAAAAATCCTAAAAGTATGTTTTTGCATGTTTAACATTATTATCATTTCATTTAATTTTTTATTTTTGTTTTCTTTTTTTAAGAAAAAGATGTTATTTTCTGCGGAAATTGACATGAGCTTAACAAAAAGTATCATTCATAAAAGTTTCTCCTTTTGCGTTTCATGGTAGAAAGAAAGTCATACAGATTTAACATAACATGAGGATCAGTAACAGTGATTTTGTGACTTTGTTCAGGAGCATACGGGCGTCTCTCACCTCTCGAAGCGCTCGCTCTGATTCACCCACGTATTTACTCAGTAACTCTGGACCCTGTCGAGACACAATAAGCATCATCAATACTTTAATCAATCACCAATGCATTACAGAGCTGTAAAGATGAAACTGAACGTCTAAAGTGCATGTTAAAGTATGTTTCTGGCCTAAACAGCAGCAGATAAGCAGCGAGCGAGACAGATCTGAGCATGTGAGAATAAACGGCTGGTTAAACATCAGCAGCACTGAGAGATTAATGAGACTATAACCTGGACAGGACCTGAGACAAATAACTACTAACCGGCACAAAGACTGAAGAGCAGAGCCGGATAAATACTCTCTCTGAAGTCAAGCTCACTTCCTCTCGTCCTACAATGCATTTCAACACCTCCTGACACACACACAGGCTCTGGGTTTTCTCTCGGAGGGTGTGTTTTCCGTAACTTGCTTTGAGAGATTGATATCGGCTCTGCTACAGAAATGTGAGCGTCTCTCAGACTAAACATCCTCCTGTGAGGGAATTCACTCCAAACAAGCCTGATCTGATCAAGATGACACACGTTCACACATACAGATCTCCAGCTACTGCTGATGTGTAGATGGAGTAGACTTCTATCGTTTTCATATCAAGATAATTATAATGATTGTAAACGAGCACAATCGCTACAAGAGAATTTGCAGAAATAGAAAACAGAAATAACTTTCAGTGGAGGACATCCTATGGAAGCTCATTTCCATCACTGAAAAAAAAAAGAAAAGAAAGTAATTGCGACTTTGTATCTCAATTCGTACTTTGTTTCGCAATTCTGAGTTTATTTCATGCAATTCTGAGTTTATATCGCGCAATTCTGAGTTTATATCACGCAATTCTGAGTTTATTTCATGCAATTCTGAGTTATCATCGAGTTTATCAGATTTTTTTCAGAATTGTGAGAAAAAGTCAGAATATTTCTTATAAAATTGACAGAAACTGAAAGCTGAGACTTTAATTCTTATCAAAATTAGAAAGTACAAAGCTTACTGCGATTATTGAATGGCAGATGCTACAAATAACGTCTAGTGAAGTTTTGTTCACACATCCATTGAAAACATCAGAGACTAAAAAATTGATCTTGGGATATAAGAATTGATATCGTTTCATCAAAATGAAGATCGATTTAACATGGGAAAACTATTTTTTCAACTCAAACATAATTATCAGTATGAATGATAACATATACACTACCAGTCAAAAGGTTTGGATCAGTAAGATTGTTTATGTTTTTAAAGAAGTCTCTTCTGCTCACCAAGCCTGCATTTATTTGATCCAAAACACAGCAAAAACAGCAACATTTGAACATATTTTTACTATTTAAGGTTTCAGGTTTCTTTGATGAATAGAACGTTCAGAAGAACAGCATTTATCTGAAATAGACATCTTTTGTAACATTATAAATGTTTTTATCATCACTTTTGATCAATTTAAAGCATCACTGCTAAATAAAAGTATTATTTTCTTTCCCCAAAAAAATGTAAATTTATACTGACTCCAAGCTTTTGAACGGTATAGAGCAGGGATCCTCAAATCTGGCTCGCGAGATCCCCTTTCCTGCAGAGTTTAGCTCTAACCCTAATCAAACACACCTGAGCTGCTAATCTAGAGTCTTCAGGATCATTAGAGAATCACAGGTAGGTGAGTTTGATCAGGGCTGGAGCTAAACTCTGCAGGAAAGTGGCTCTCGCGAGCCAGGTTTGAGGATCACTGGGATAGTGTATAATGTTACAAAAGCTTTTGATTTCAGATAAATGCTGATCTTTGGAACTTTCTATTCAAAGAACCCTGAAAAACAAATTCACTCAACCGTTTTAAATGTTGATAACAATAATAAAAATGTTAATAAAAATGTTTCTAGAACAGCAAATCAACATATTAGAATGATTTCTGAAGGATTCAGCTGAAAATTCAGCTTTGATTACAGAAATAAATAGCACTTTAAAATATATTCAAATAGAAAACAGTTATTTTAAATAGTAAAAATATTTCAAACTTTTACTAGATTTGGATCTGTACTTTGGATCAAATAAATGCAGGCTTGGTGAGCAGAAGAGACTTCTTTAAAAACATTAAAAATCTCACTGTTCAAAAACTTTTGACTGGTAGTGTATATTTTTAATATTCTTATTTTTTCAGTCTGTTTTTTCTCCATAACTAAACTCTTTAAGTTAGACACCACACACACACACACACACACACACACACACTTATTATGTACCTTAATGGACAGGAAGTTGAGCTGGCTCTCGTTGGCTAGCGCTTTAGCGATCATGGTTTTGGAGCATCCCGGCGGTCCGTACAGCAGGACTCCTTTAGGTGGCGTTATACCCAGCCTGATGAAGGCCTCGGGGTGCCGCAGGGGCCATTCAACCGCCTGCTTCAGCGCTAGCTTCACCTCCTCCATCCCACCGATGTCACTCCACCGAACCTAAACACACACAATACAGTTTGATTCATTTGCATTACAGGATCCAAATCCTGAGCTGTGATTGATCCGTCAATCAGTCACTCTGAAAGTTGATAATCAGTCTGTTAATCGCTGCATCTGAAGGTTTTTTATTAATTCATCATCATTCTTCAGATGAACACTGTACCTTTGGCACGTCGATGGCCACCTCTCTCATTGCGCTGGGTTTGACCTCTGTCATGGCCAGCCTCAGGTCAGAGGTCGTGACCTTTACACTGTTCATCACCTGGACGTCAGAGAGAGCAGGTTTGGATCCTAAAACCCTCCTCAGTGCGTGAAGACCTGCAGAAACATTAAAAAAAGACCATCACAGATCAATCTGAGCACATTCAGAAACATTTATATTTTACCAGTTAAAAAGTTTGGAATTATTGAGATTGTTTATGTTTTAGAAGGAAGTCTCTTCTGCTCATCAAGGCTGTGTTTATTTTAATAATATTTCACAAAATTGTGAAATATTATTATAATTTAAAATAGCTGTTTTCTATGTGAATATGTGTTAAAGTGTAATTTATTTCTGTGATCTGCAGCTGTATTTTCAGCATCATTACTCCAGTCTTCAGTGTCACATGATCTTCAGAAATCATAATAATATACTGATTTACTGCTCAACAAACATTTCTGATTATTATCAATGTTGAACACAGTTGTGCTGCACAATATTTTTGCGGAAACGGTCACATACTACTATTCAAACGTTTGTAGCAAGAAAATCAATCAATATTTTTATTCATCAAGGAAGCTTTAAACTGATCAAAAGTGCCAGTAAAAACATTTATGATGTTACAAAAGATTTCTATTTCAGATAAATGCTGTTCTTTTGAACTTTCTATTCTTTTGTGAATCCAGAAAAATAAAATGTATCACAGTTTCCACAAAAATATTGAGCAGCACAACTGTGTTCAACATTGATAATAATCAGAAATGTTTGTTGATCAGTAAATCAGTATATTATTATGATTTCTGAAGATCATGTGACACTGAAGACTGCAGTAATGATGCTGAAAATACAGCTGCAGATCACAGAAATACATTACAGTTTAACACACATTCACATTATTAGAATTTAAAATAGCTGTTTTCTATATTTCAGAATTTTACTGTATTTTTGATCAAAGACACTTCTTTCAAAACCATTAATACATCTTAATTATTCCACACTTTTGTCTAGTAGTGCATTTCTCTAGTTTTATCTAGTCGCAGTGTGGACTCTTAAAGCAGAAAAGCACAGCATTAACAGACAATAACTGTTGAATTCCTGATGTAGAGAGATCTGACTGCAGAACTGAGAGCTAAACATGAGTAAACGATGACAGAACCGCTGTAACACAAGCACCAGGGGCCTGTACCATGATGGTAGATGAACAAATTCAGAGTTATAGGATAAGTTTTGAGTTGACAAATCCAAACCACTCCAATCTGGCTTTGTCGGTACCATGAAGCTGATCATCAACTTTCTCTGTCAACTCAGGCTTAATCCTGAGTTAATGGAGCGCGTGCACATGAATGTGTGACATCAGCGGCGAACAGCCAATCACACCACAGCGCAAGTGTAATTTACTTCTCGCGAGAGCCAGCGAGATTCAGAACTATTTTGTTAAAGGTTAAGAGATTAAAGAATATGAGGAATTTAAACGCATTTCCACTGAAGTACTTGTCCATGAAAGAGGACAAATAAAGGAAATTATCTTGCTCTATAAGTGCAGTCACAAGTTAAACTTGTGAAGTTAGTTTATATAGTTCATAATATATGATAGAGACTCAAACATGTAAGGTCACATTTTAAAGCATTATCTATTGATTCTACCACTTATTTATATTACATATGATCTGTATATATTAATATTTATTTAAAATGAATGCTTTATAATAATTGTTAAACTAAAGGTGCTTGTGTGTAATGGAGTAATAATAATATAAATCTTATAATAATTATATAAATCATACGTAAATTGTAATTATCAGTGAAGCCAGACAATTTTGTTGTATCTTTTTTAAGGTACTTCATAGTGACCTTTAATTTGTAGAAAGAGAAACTGGGGGAGTGACTTTTTTTGTGTCATACATGTGTCACTTTGCTCACATCTGATTGGTCCAATTTCAGTTTGCAATCTCTAACTCAGAACATAACCTGCCCCAGAGCAGGTTAGCCGTGGAGTGTAAGTTACTATGGCAATGAACGCAGCTAAAAGCCAAGCCACTTTCATGGTATCTAAAACCCAGGATTGGTGCAAACTAAACTGAAACTTACCTGGCTAGCCAGCTAATCCGGCTTCATGGTACAGGCCCCAGCTCTCTCTCTCTCTCACACACACACACACACACACACACACACACACACACACACAAGCACCAGCTCTCTCTCTCTCACACACACACACACACACACACACACACACACTGGACAGATAATAAGACACAGCTGAAGCGGCTTCATCTGCTGAATCCAGCCAGAGACGCGGTCTAATCTCTGTTTGAGCTGATTTATTTGAGAGCAAACATCCCGCAGGCTTTCCTCCGCTCTGAGACAGAGTAAACATCCGCCGCTCTGATCGGATGTGAATCAAACCTGACCTGCTGCTCTCTGGAGATGACGACATCAAACAGGACTCACAAACTCACAAACAGAGAGACCAGAGACCCTGCCTACAATTAACACGGTTAAAAACAGATCACCTGGAAATCCAGCTAAAATAATCATCATCACTGGGTCAGAAAGCAGAAGATCACTGGCTGTAATTCAGTGAGGAAGATCACACAGAGAGGTTTAAAGCAGGGCTCAGATCCGGTTCAAGGAATTACATTTGGACAGAAACATAACCGGAAACAGAAACAAAATCTAATTTAATACTTCTGAACAGAATCGAACATTTGAAATAGCCATTAACCACTTAATAACCTTATTTTATCGTTCCATTTCATTTCTGAATTTTGTAGTCAAACAACCAGGAATTTAAGTACACTGAAAAAAATTAGTATTTTAAATATCTACAAGTACTTGAATCAGGATGCATTTACTTGACAAGTAAAATGATTCAAGATATTATGAAAAGCGTTGAAAAGCAAAGAGTAAAAAGACTTTTTTGTGAATTGTGCTTGTGATATTTAAATTTAAAGACTAAAACAGACAAAACATGAAACAGCTCCTGCATCATTAAAAGATGACGTTCTGCATTTGACTGAAGACAGAAAGAAGGAAATGAAGAACAGAAGAGATGATGGGTAAAGCAGGCATGTTTTAGATCTTTCTCGTTCCTGTATTACACACAGCTGCAGTGAAGAAAAATACCAGCACTTATATATAATACAACAGAAAGAACAGACTCCAGAGAGAGATGAGGACACATACGCCCCATAAACGCTTCCGGGTTTATAAACATGACACTCATATAAACCCGGCGTGGGGTGTGTGTCCGAAAACTCATCTGGCTGTAAAAGGAAAGAGCGCGCAGCAGAAAGACTTTATAAGGAAGAAACTGTCCTTCTCACACACACACACACACACACACACACACAGAGACACACACACACACACAGAGACACACGCACACACAGGTGTTTATTCTCCTTTAGGATCGTTCAGTGTGATTTATACGCTTCTCTTCTGCCTTTACTTCATGAAAGAAAAAGCCAGACAAACACTTTTCAGGACAGATCCATGATAAAATCACCCTATCACATACGCTAGACGTCCAGGGCCAGATTCATGAAACATTCTTATGAATATAGTTCTTCTTAAAGCTATTCGTAAAATAACATTACTGAACATTTTGTATTCCCAAAAATGCTTATCTTTTTTCCTTAAGACAAAACTTATGAAGAACTCAAAAACTTGAAAGGGATGTTTCTAAATAACTTTTCTTAAACACTATTACAAATTAATACATTTTACGAATTACTTTTATCATCTAGCAAATAATTTATCTTATGACAGTTAATCATAGGTCAACTTGCTTGTCACTTAAAACTTTTGTTTCTTCATCAGGTTTGTAGAAATGTGTCTCTGCATCAGTGTCTCAGCAATGGATGCTCTGCAGTGAATGGGTGCCGTCAGAATGAGAGCAGATAAAAACATCACAATAATCCACACCACTCCAGTCCATCAGTTAACATCTGGAGAAGACTAAAGCTTTAAAGTTTAGCTCTGTTTTGTCTTGTAAACGCTGCTTGATCTGCAGATTTCTCTCCTGATTCAGACCAGAACACTTTATCACTGGAGGAAGAGTTATTATGGATTATGGACATTAAAAACTTCTTAATGCTGGATTAGTTTCATCTTTTGTCTTCTCCAGATGTTAACTGATGGACTGGAGTGGTGTGGATTATTGTGATGTTTTTATCTGCTCTCATTCTGACGGCACCCATTCACTGCAGAGCATCCATTGCTGAGACACATTTCTATCACACTCATCCTGATCTCAGACGGCCTGAAGGTGAGCACAAAGCAAATGTTCATTTTTGGATTAACTTTTTATTTAATATAGGGCTGATAGATGGATAAAGATCTCACTAAGATTTACCGGTGTGAAGTTTTGAAGTAAGAATGTAAGAGTGTTTTTTGGGAGTATTTTTGTGAATCCAGCCCCTGGCGCTGATGCAGTGGATTTGGTCAGGTGGAGCGTTTCAGTGTGTTTCTCTGCAGCAGGTCATTCAGAGGAAACTGCGCATTATTGATCAGACACGGACTGGAGATCAGTTTCAGTCAATGAGGGAGACTTGAGCTCCGAGTGACTGAATGCTGAGCACACAGAAACATCACAAACACACACAGAGAGAGTCACAGAGTCTCACACACACACACAGAGAGAGAGAGTCACAGAGTCTCACACACACACACACAGAGAGAGTCACAGAGTCTCTCACAAACACACACAGAGAGAGTCACAGAGTCTCACACACACACACAGAGAGAGAGAGTCACAGAGTCTCACACACACACACACAGAGAGAGTCACAGAGTCTCTCACACACACACACAGAGAGAGAGAGTCACATGTTTGTTTTGGTGAATTGTGGGCACTCTCCACAGGTGTAATGGTGTTTATACTGTACAAACCATATTTTCTATCGCCCTACACCTAAACCTACCCCTTACAGCAAACTTTCTGCATTTTTACTTTCTCAAAAAAACTCATTCTGTATGATTTATAATCCTTTTGAAATATGGGGTAGTGGCCTCATAAGTCACCTTCTCCTTGTAATACAGGACTCGACATTAACGCTTGTCCGGGACAAGTGAATGTTTTGGACGGGCAAGTGAAAGAGAAATTTACTTGCCCAATCAAACAAAAAGTCAATATCAAAAACAATAATAACTGCCTTTATCTGTGTCATAGGGGTGTGTGATATATATAGCTTGCGATGATTTCATAATTGCTGTTTTAACGAGTATATTGCAAATATACACCTACAGAGTGCACGCATACATTACATAAAGTCATCTAGGTTAGACTAGCTCACACGGAGAGTGTTCTTTCACTGCATGATTCAGTAATGCATGAAGAATGATCAGAAAATTAGAGATATGGGAACAGAAAATACAATACACGAAGATCAGCTCCAAAAACCATCATGATTACAAATGTGATTTTATAACAGTTCAATTTACAAGAAGTTAACATTAAGATACTTATGTTTTAGACACCATATTTCTTGTTTCAACACAAAAATAATCCCAAACACAGCCACAGCGCTGTTTTGTGTCTCTGAGCAGCATGACTGTGTGTGGTTCCTGAATGAATCAGCTGTTTAAATGATTCGGTTCAGTCGCAATGACTCACTTATTAACAGAGATTTGATGCCACCTACTGGCGGTTTGAATTTCACATTTACAGTATTTTTTAAATCATTTCAAATATCAGTATCCATGGTTTTATGAATCAAAACATTATTTATTCATGTGTAACTGCAGATTAAAGCGTTCCATGTCCCTCAGAGCTGCATTAACAGAGTAAATATATCTGTTCCTCTTCAGATGCAGCTTCTGTGCTTCCTCTGCACTGCAAAGATCAACTTTCTTGATACTGATTTCATTTGTTTGGTAACAGCCCAAGTGTCTTATTATACTAGTTGACTCATTAAATTGAACTCTAATTTAAAAATTTTAAATGGAAGTTAAAATTCATACATAAAAATAAAATGCTAATATTTACTACTTTTTTTAAGTTTAATATTAAATAATTGTATTTGTAATTAATATTCCCTTTTCATTTTAAAATATAATAGTATTATCACACTATTTTATTTTATTTTTTTATTTTATTTAACAAGAAAAATCTAACTAAAACTAAATATTTTAATAATTAATTATATAACTCAATCAAAAAAAAAAAATCAAAAAATCTCTCTCTGGGCAACTGGGTAACTTTTATACTCAGACAAGTAAATGAGAATGCTTAATGTCAAGCCCTGTAATACATATGTTATACCCATGTCATTATACAAATTTGTGTCCTCATTTGTCACAAAAACACGCGCACACACACACACACGCACACACGCGCGCACACACACACACACACAGACAGCTGTGTTGACCTTGCCAAACCAAACCATCCCTCAGAGACTCACTGATGGAGTACACAGACTCAGTCTATTTTTACATCTCTCTCTCTCTCTGTGTGTGTGTGTGTGTGTGTGTGTGTGTGTCTGCATGTCTCCACAGGAAGTGCTGTTGTCTGCATGCATACAGGCCATTGTGACCTTAAAGACACATTCAACCTCGGGAATAAGAGGAGAAACAAACACCTGCAGCGGAGAGTGAATGAAAGGATGAACCAGGAGGAGAACAGGAGAAATTAATGCTTTTATTCATCAAGACCGCATTAAATTGATTAAAAGTGACAGTAAAGACATTTATAACGTTACAAAATATTTCTATTTCAAATACTGTTCTTTTGCATTTGCTAGTTATCTGTGAATCCTGAAAAATTCAATGTATCACGGTTTCCACAAAAATATTGTGCAGCACAACTGTTTTCAACATTGATATTAATCAGAAATGTTTGTTGAGCAGTAAATCAGTATATTATTATGATTTCTGAAGATCATGTGACACTGAAGACTGGAGTAATGATGCTGAAAATACAGCTGCAGATCACAGAAATACATTACAGTTTAACACATATTCATATAGAAAACAGCTGTTTTAAATTTTATTAATATTTCACAATTTTTACTATATTATTGATCAAATAAATGCAGCTTAAAGCCCCATTCACACCAACTGTTATTGTTCTCGGTGTGACCGGCATTAATGCAACTAGATGAACACATTAATGGCATCATATATCAATACGGCTATAAAATAATACATTTTATTTTACATTAAAATGTAGTTTTGAAGTATTGTTATAATGTAAAATGTAAAATGAGCTGCTGTGATCACTTGCTCTTAAAATACTCTCTCATTTCTGGTCGTACAGATAAGAGTAATACATCTTTCAGATCTGTAAAGACTCTGTTTATGTGTGCGCTCACAATAATAACAAAACACTGCGCTTTAGTAAAATAATGAAAGTAAACAGGACGCTCTTTCTGTCTCGGTCTCTCTGAGCTTGAAACTCTGTATACTTGCCTCACAGACAAGAAAAATATGTCTATAGAGAGTGAAAAGTCTACTTTAAATAAACCAATTCAAATGGAAAACAAATATTCTCAGATTATGTAATCCATATGAAACATGCATACAGGAGCATCTACTGTGGAGATGACGAGTCAGTGTTACCAACTTCATCTCTTAAGCAGAAAGCACTAGTTTATTTACTTTTTTTTTATTCATTTAGCTGAGGCTTTTATCCAAAGCGACTTACAATTGCTATATATGTCAGAGGTCGCACGCCTCTGGAGCAACTAGGGGTTAAGTGTCTTGCTCAGGGACACATTGGTGTCTCACAGTGGATTCAAACCCGGGTCTCTCACACCAAAGGCATGTGTCTTATCAACTGCACCATCATCACCCCTTTAATAATCCCTTTTCATTTAATTTTTATTTAATTTTTTTATTTTATTTAACAAGAAAAATCTAACTAAATAAACAAAATATTTTAATATTTAATATTTATCAACACATTATTAAAATGTTAATGCAGCTCCCTTACTGTTGTTCCCTGACACATTCATAACCAGCGGTGTGCTGTGGCACGCTTTATGTGTAGGTTATAAGGTTATGTAGACAATTAAAGGTTCATTATTGTGATTTAAATAGTTTAATAAAAGTGTGATTAATCGACTAATGCTTCAAACGAACGACTACTAGTCGACCAGAAGAATCTTTAGTTGAGGGCAGCTCTAGTACTCATAATAATCGTAATAAAGCGCAGCATCACTCACCAGCTTCCTTGCAGACGGCGGAGAGGTCGGCTCCCACGTATCCGTGCGCGGCGTCGGCGATCTCCCGCAGATCATCAGCGCTGACGGCACACGGCATGGAGCGCAGCTGCTTCTGCAGGATATCCATCCGGCCGTCTGCGCCGGGAACACCGATCTCCAGCTCCTTATCGAAGCGTCCGGGCCGCCGCAGCGCCGGATCCAGAGCATGAGGACGATTAGTGGCTCCCAGAACCAGCAGCTGACCGCTGTGGCCCTCCTGAGCTCAGAAAACACACACACACACACACACACACACACACCACATCAAACCACCGCACCAGCCTGGAGACTAAACTACCTCAACACTTTAAAAATTCACATTAGGGCTGCAAAACAATTAGTCGCGATTAATCGATTCAAAATAAAAGTTTGTTTACATACTATGTGTGTGTGTACTGTATATATTTATTATGTATATATAAACACACACATAGGCTACATGTATATATTAAGGAAAAATATGTAAGATTTATATATAAAATATTTATACAATATAAATGATATACAAGTGTTTACATACCAATATTTTTTTTTATATATACGTGTGTGTATTTATATACACATAATACATATACACAGAACACACACATACAGTATGTAAACAAACTTTTATTTTGAATTGATTAATCGTAACTAATCGTTTTGCAGCCCTAATTCACATTTATCTGTTTTGAGGTGCATGACATGCTAAACTTCATATTAATCTAATTTCTGAATTAAAAATTATTACTACACATTCCGTTTATGAGCGCATATTGAGATACGAGAAAGAAAGAAAGAAAGAAAGAAAGAAAGAAAGAAAGAAAGAAAGAAAGAAAGAAAGAATAATATTTAAATAATTTTTAATAATGGAACAAATAAAAATTAAAAAGAGTCACGTTTCTGCATACATTTTAATTACACATGTGCCTAGAATGTATTTATTGTGACTGGTCAATTGTGGCATTCGGTGGTCAAATATCTTTGCATATTTATCATTTATGACAAAAAAATGCTAAAAATACACAATCAACAGATATAAACCTGGATTTTTATCATTAACTATAAAACCATGAAAAAGCATTTTGTTACTTGAAATAAATGTTAAATGAAATAAAATTTAAACATTTAAAAATTAAACTAATTTTATTTCAGATATTATTTCTCTCTTTTTAGTTTAAGTATTAAAAATAACAAAAACTGAAATAAAAATGAACAAAAACCATACAGACATTTAAAAAATATATAATCAAAAATTACAAACTCACAACAGAATGATTGAAATTTTAACTAAAAATTCATTAATAAAAAATAAAATAAAATAAATAATGAAGCAATTGGTTAATTGTATTGAACTGAATTTCAACAAAATTTCTGTTAATAAAAAATGTGAAAAGCAATGTTATCATGATTACAGCAGAAATATCAGAGGAAATATCTTATAGCCTTCTAATAATTGTGTTGGGGTCTTTGGGTGAAAAAGCTTGAGAGCCGCTGATCCAGAGTCTCCTCAGACCCTGAGGATTCAGTAACCGTTCACTAGACTCACAGCAGACAGACCCAAACATCACATACTCACAGATCCGATCCCGTCCATGAGCGTCAGCAGCGTGGCCACGACACGCTTCTCCACCTCATTCTGAGCTCCTTCTCTCCTCGGACACAGAGCGTCTAACTCATCGATGAAGATGATGGCAGGCTGCCTGTCTCACACACACACACACACACACACACACAGAGTGATTATGGTTCACACAATGCTCGTCACACACAGTGAGATGTCGTTAGTATAGTGAGTATTGTTAGTGAGTATAGTTACCTCTGTGAGGCCTGTGTGAAAATCTGCCTCAATCTGGCTTCAGTTTCTCCATAAAACCTGCAGAGATTCAGAGACATTTACACACTTATGACAACCAATATTAATTAAATTCAATTGGAAATGATAATGAATGAATGAATGAATGAATGATGCATTTATATAGCGCTTTATTGTATATTGCTGTACACCCAAAGCACTTTGCAATCATGTGGGGGGGTCTCTCCTCAATATATAATGTATATTTACAACTTATATTTATAATGATATATTACGCACACATATATGCATGCATGCATGTGTATATATATATATATATATTCACATAACATTTACATACATGCATATATATACACATACATATAAATACACATATTTGTGGGTTTTAATATAAGTGCAGTTTAGCTGAAATATATAAAAATTACAAAATTTATTTTATATATTTTAATATAATAAAAAATATTTTATTGTGCTTTATACTGCTATTGTTTTGATTATCAATATCAGTTTAGCTGAAATATAGTTTTTTTTTAATTGTGACTTTTATTGTTTAATTATGTCGTCGTTGTTTTGATTATCGATTTCAGATTTCATTGTCAATTATGAATTTTATTTTTAATGACTATTTATATTGTTCTTTGGTTATATTGTTTTGACTATCAATTTTAGATTAATTAAAATACACAATTTTTCTCAAATGGGACTATGTTTTATTGTTTACGTTGTTGCTTTGATTATTGATGTCAGTTTAATTTCAGTTTGAGAAATATACATTTTTTTTTTTTTATTGTTCTTTAGTTCATGATGTTGTTGTTGTTTAGTTATATTGTTTTTGTTTTGATTATTAAATTACAGATTTTTTTATATTTTTTATGTGACTCTTGATTGTCCTTTGGTTGTGCTGCTGTTGTTGCTCAGTGTTGGTGTACTCATGTTTTAATGATGCTGTAATAGTGTCTCACACACTTGCTCATGATCTCGGGGCCGTTGATGACGCTCATGTGAGCTCCCACTTCATTGGCTACGGCTCGTCCAATCATGGTCTTCCCTGAGCCGGGCGGCCCATACAGCAGCAGCCCTCGAGGCGGCGGGATTCCTATTTGACAGACACATGCTCACGTCACATGACCACATCAGAGCCAACACTTCACTGCAAACATAAGCAATCTGTCACCTGACCACATAAAAAAAGATATGGTTATTTTGCATTTATAAAAAATTTTTTGTGGAAATGCCAGGCTGATTAAAAAAAATTTGTCTAAAAGAGAAAAAAAAAAAAAACGATAGTAGATATCACTTTCTGTCACAGGAAATCAAAGGTCAAGTGCATTGCATTGTGGGAAACAGTATATCACAGTTTTCATTTTGATTTAATTTAATTTTTTTGTCATTTTGTTATGTGTTGTCACATTTCTATTTTCATTTTTCGTATTAGTTTTAGTTTAATTTTTAGTAATTTTGTTGTGAACTTTTGTAATTTTTTGTTGTTTTTATTTTTTTTAAAAATCGAAATAGTGTATTTAATTTTAGGGTGTTTTTTCAGTTTTAGTTTTAGTAGTAATTCAGTAAGAAATTTAAGAACTTTTTAAAATGGTAAACTTTTAAAATTTTCAGTTTTCAATTTAATTTACGTTTATTTTTAGTCATTTTGTTTCGTGCTTGTCACTATTTATTTTCAAACTGTTTTTTTTATTTATTTATTTTTTATTCACTTTTATATCTTCGGTATTCTTTTTAGTTTAATTTTAATTCTTTAACAATTTTATTATGTACTTTTATTTTATTATCGTTATTTCTCAATAGTTTAGTTTTATTTCAGTTTTAGTTATATTTCAGTTAGTAATTTTAATATTACAACAAACTTATTTTAGTTAGTTGCCAAGGCAACATTTTTAATTTATATTCTTCCATCCAATATTTATATTTAATTTTATATAACTTTATTTCAATTAACAACATTGTTTTAAATAACTTTACATTTATTTAATGATAACAACAGTGTTGTATACTGCATGAAGCGCAGTATGGAGTACCTCAAGGCTCAGTACTAGGGCCGTTACTGTTCACACTTTACATGTTACCCTTGGGAGATATCATTCTGAAAAATGGTGTTAGCTTTCACTGTTATGCTGATGATACTCAGATCTATATTTCTTTGTGGCCCGGTGAAACACACCAAATTGAGAAACTAACGGAATGCATAGTTGATATAAAAAACTGGATGACGATTTAATAACCTAGATCACTATCTGCTCTGTAAATTCTTCGTCATCAGTTAGGAACCTAGGTGTGTAGTTTGATAGCAATCTTTCCTTCGAAAATCATGTTTCATGTACTTGTTACATCGTAAGAAGAATGACATCTACGCTAATATTAGTCTGTTTCTCTCTTATTCCGAGGTCACCGTAGCCACCCAGATCCAGTCCGTATCAAGATCAGATGGTGGATCAGCACCTAGAGATGACCTCTACAGCCCCGACTGAGCCTGGTTTCTCCCAAGATTTTTTCTCCATTCGGTCACGGATGGAGTTTTCGTTCCTTGCCGCTGTCACCTCTGGCTTGCTTAGTTGGGGACACTTCATTTCCAGTGATTTCGTCGACTTGATTGCACAGATACTATTAGAACTGAAATGAGCTGGACTTGGTGACTTGCAGGTGACTTGACTGCATATCTCTACCATTAAATATATGGATTATACTGAGGCAAAGGACTAATGTAAGTAGTGGGCCGCCCAGGCCGCCCAGATGTGACCTCTGACCTCACTCACCATAGTTCCGGAAAAGCTCTGGGTGTTTGAGCGGCAGCTCGATGGTCTCCCTGATGACCTGCAGCTGACCACTGAGGCCACCGATCATACTGTATGTGATCTTTGACCCCTCACCCCCCTCCTCGGCCTGGTCCTGCTCGCTGGGGTCACACAGGCTCAGTGTGGAGGAGCTGCAGATGGAGTAGAAGGTGTCCGTGGACAAGCGTCCACACCCCTCCGACAGAGGACCGTCTGTGAACGACACCTCACACGGCGTCAGGGGTGAGGGATCATGTGATCGCTCAGGGGTCAGGGGTGAGGGGTCATGTGATCGCTCAGGGGTCAGGGGAGAGGGGTCATGTGATCGCTCAGGTGTGCTCTGCTGGATGGACAGCTGTTCCAGCCGTGAGGAGAGATCGACAGCGACTCCATCGGAGCGTCTCAGAGTCTCTCCGTCGACGCCCGTCACCGAATCCACAGCCAGAACACACTGACGCCCAAAATACGAGACGCACACAGAGCCCCCCGGCAGCAGAACACGGCCGTCTGTGAGAGAGAGAATCACATTTCTCAAAATACTGCCATCCTTCAGAGAGAGCTTAGAGAATCAGAGCGCTTGTTACCCAGCGTCCGCAGAAGATAATTCCTGAATTCCTCCGTATGCAGCACTTTGTCTTCAGGCCTGTAAGATTAAAAACAAACAAACTATTAAAACGCTTCCTGATTCTTTAATGTTCAGCTCTATCAACAGCATTCCAGGAATATTGCCGATTACACATTAATTAGAAATCCGATTAATCGCATCCAAAATAAAGGTTTTTGTTTACATAATGAATATACACAGTACACACTCGTATATTATGTACACACATATACAGTAAATACTTAAGACAAAAATGTTTTGTTATATATATATATATATATATATATATATATATATATATATATATATATATATATATATATATATATATATATTATATATATATATATATATATATATATATATACACACATACACACGCAAAATATACACAGAACACACACATATATTATGTAAACAAAAACCTTTATTTTGGATGCAATTTATATATATATATATATATATATATTAGTGCTGTCAAACGACAATAAATAAATACAATTTTATATACATATTTTAATACACAGTCAACATATTTTAAGAGTTGTCACAATACTTTGTGAAAAATTTCTCATTTTAATTAAGTTTAACATGATGTATTAAAATAACTAAACTAAATCTAAAATAAAAATGAATAAAAACGTATTAAATTATTATTTTTTTATATGACAAAAATACACCACAAAATTACTAAAACTTTAAAATTGAAAGTAAAAGTCGTAGAAATTAACAACATCTTAAAATATAATGAAAATTAATAACATTGTATAAAGTCCTGGAAATGTCTATATAAATTTGTTTCTATTTTATGTTAAGCTATAAAAAAATTGTATTGAGTACAAATTGCTATTAAAAATTGTAATTTAATTGCAAAATACTAAAAAATGTTTTTTTAGTAACTGTAAATCCATTAGAAATAAAAATGTAAACCCTGAAGAACATTCAATTTTTCTGGAATTTAATTATTACATATTTTAATTATTTCAATATATTGCCACTCCTAGTTTCTGTAAATACAGTTTGAGAATTAGCAGCTTTGTCATTACAGCAGAAGCAGCAGGAATCTTTAAGACTTGGAGTTAAAAAATTGAGAATCACTGATTTAGAACCACTTTACAGCTCTAATAATAATAATAATAATAATAATAATAATAATAAAGGGGAAAAGGTGTAAATTTGTGCCAAAAAGAAAAAAATACAAATAAATAAATAAATAAATTTAAAATGTGCTCAAATAAAAATACAAATAGCTGATTTCTTCTTCTAAACTTTCAAACACTCTTGGCCCTTTACTTTCATTTTAAGTGTATTACTGTCCACATGACCTTTGGGACGAGTCAAATTTCCTATCTGAAGTATCCGACAACAGTACATTTGTGACATTACCTAGCTTTATCTAACTACTCAAATCACTGAACAGCTTATTTACAACAAAAACCCTGGCAGTGTGTGTGTTTCTGCTCTCCAGCAGCAGAGGGCGGCACTCCCTCAGAGTTACAGCAGTGCTGAGAAGCATCTTCAAGGATTGTTTGAGTGTGATGATCTCTGGGGAGGTTTACCTGAGCGTCAGCTGCACCTGTTCGGCCTGAAGAACAGCTCCGGTGATCGGCTGCAGAGTCACCAGAGACCCAGACCTCACTCTCAGACCCGACTGAACACTGCACTGCAGACCCACACGCCTGCCCGGAAACTGAGCCGCCGGCCACGCCACACACACCTGCACAGAGACAGAGAGAGAGAGAGAGAGAGAGACACAGAGACAGAGAGACAGAGACAGAGAGACAGAGAGAGAGAGAGAGAGTCAATACACACACACATGTTGGTTTATGTGGTTTATGGGGACTCTCCATAGGCGTAATGGTTTTTATACTGAACAAACTGTGTGTGCTATTGCCCTACACCAACCCTACACCTAAACTTAGCCCTCACAGGAGACTTTGTGCATTTTTAGATTTTCAAAAAAACACCATTTAGTATGTTTTTTAAGCCTTTTGAATTACGGGGACATAGGCAGTGTCCTCATAAACCACCTTCATATTGTAATACCTCTGTCATACCCATGTCATTATACACATTTGTGTCCTCATAAACCACATAAACATGCACAGAGTCAACACACACACAATCACATAAACACAGTCTCTCACACACACATGCAGTCACACACACACAATCACATACACATATACACACAGTCTCTCACAAACACACAGAGTCCACACACACAGTCAACACAGAGTCAACACACACACAGTAAACACGCACACAGTCAACATGCACATATACACACACAGTCTCTCACAAACACACACACAGAGTCAACACAGTCAACACACAATCACATACACACACAGTCTCTCACACACACACGCGCACACACACACACACACACACACAGAGTCAACACACACACAATCACATACACACACACAGTCAACATACAGATTCAACACACACAGTCAACACACACACACACAGTCTCTCACACACACACACACACACACAGTCAACACACAGTCTCTCACACACACATACACACACACAGAGTCAACACACACACGTCAACACACACACAAGGGAAGTCGTGGCCTAATGGTTAGAGAGTCGGACTCGTAATCCAAAGGTTGTGGGTTTGAGTCTCGGGCCGGCAGGGATTGTAGGTGGGGGGAGTGAATGTCCAGAGCTCTCTCCACCCTCAATACCACGACTGAGGTGCCCTTGAGCAAGACACCGAACCCCCAACTGCTCCCCGGGCGCCGCAGCATAAATGCCCACTGCTCCGGGTGTGTGTTCACTGTGTGTGTGTGTGTTCACGGTGTGTGTGTGTGTGTTCACGGTGTGTGTGTGTGTGTGTGTGTGTGTGTGTGCACGTTGGATGGGTTAAATTCACGAATGAGCACGAATTCCGAGTATGGGTCACTATTCCGAGTATGGGTCACTACACTTGGCAGTATGTCACTTCACTTCACTTCACACCTGCTGCTGTCCTGTGCTGCTGGAGATCAGGACGGGTCGTCCGATGCAGATGTTCAGAGTCTTCATGGTGTTCACACTCATCTGAGCCAAATATGAACGCCAGCGCTGAGGGGCTTTATCTTCAGCTGCAAACACACACACAGATGCAGTCTTCAAATACAAAATGTAGGTTTGAAATATAATCTATTTAAATAATGTACTACATTAGGCACCATTAGGTTCAAAATGAATGCATGAGGTTTGGAATATAGATATCATTACTCCAGTCTTCAGTGTCACATGATCTTCAGAAATCATTCTAATATGCTGATTTATTATCAATGTTGCACAATTTCTGTAGAAACTGATACCATCTTAGAAACACAAAGTTCAAAAGAACAGCATTTATTTGAAATAGAACTCTTTTCTAACATTATAAACCATCACATATCAGTTTGTGTAATTTCATCCCTGCTAGATAATTCATGTTGAACTGTAAGTGGTGTTACTGGAAAGGAAGGATTTGGGAAGAGCAGAAACTCAGCCATGAAGCAGAAGATCACTAAAGTCTTAGAGCAGAGTCAAGCAGTGCTGAGGATCATGATGGGTTAAACTCACCAACGCTCTGCTGATTCCAAACCTCCACTAGCATTAATATCAGCACAAATACTGTGCAGCAGGAGCTTCATGAATGGGTTTAAAGCCTCACTTCTCCAGTCGACAAGCGTGGGGCAGAGTGAGTAAAGCACACACATACTGGACTCTGGAGCAGCAGAAACCTGTTCTGAGGAGACCGATCACACTTCAGTCAGATGAGTGCGTCTGGGTTTGATGATATCAGGAGAACATCACCTGTCTGACTGCACTGTGTCGACTGGAGAGTTTGGTGAATGAGGGATGATGCTGTGGAGCTGTTTTTAAGAGGTTGGGCTGATGAAGAGAAATCAAGACATTCTGGATGATGCTGTGCTTCCAACTGTGTGTGATCAGTTTGAGGAAGAGCCTTTCTATTCCAGCATGAAGCAAGGTCCATAAAGACACGGCTGGAACTACTTAAACTACTTCAGTCTGTGTGCATTGAATTTATTTAATACACGAGTTTCACAATTTGAGTTGAATTACTGAAATAAATTAACTTTTCCACGACATTCTAATTTATTGAGATACACATGTAATGCAAAGTCAAGGTCTGAAGCAGAGCCGGCCCAAGGCATAAGCGAACTAAGCGGCTGCTTAGGGCCCCGTGGCCACCAGAGGGCCCCCAAGAGTAGTCTACAGTAAAAATTACCGTTTATTTTATCTTATATTAGTGATATATGTCAGTGACATATTAAATAATTAAATATTCTATGCATATAATTTGAATATTTCCATAACGACGTGTCATGCAGGCACAATAATGAGCATTTGATAATATGCGCCGGACGCTGCCGTGTGGATCTGTCCGATTAACATCACGTAAATTCACCCGAAATACATGGAAGTAAGTGGTCAGTCAGCTGGGAGAAAAACAGAGTAAACTTTATGGTAAATGTGTAGCCTATTTGATAGGAATAAACCATGTCCATTAATTGAAAGGATTATTATTGCCGCTTTCCATAGAAATCATCGTGTTGCCTATAGCCTATAACAAACTAAATGTCTTTTTTTTTTTTTTTTTTTTTACTTAACTGAAGTGTATTTAAATGCCTGAAACCTAAAATAAACTGTATTTAGTTGAAAACACTGAACAATTATGAAATATGAAAAGCACAGAGCGCGTCTTTCTTTTTATTTTTTCGTCTTTCTCTGGCTCAAAGGGTTAAAGTCAATGCTGTTTTGCGGGTGGAGGGGGGCAAATTCAACACGGGGGTTTTGTGGCACAAATCAGAGGTGCGTTTCTCAAAACCATTGTTAGCTAACTATGGTCGTTATTTCCACTGAACTCTATTTGTAACGACAGAACTTGAGACCATAGTTGCTTTTTGGAAACGCACCCCTGGTCAGATCAGTAAAAATTACCATAACTTTCCTGGGTATATATTTTTGTAATAACAATAAGCTTCTCCTCAGCCTACATTTTGCGTCTTTGCTATTATATTCCAATATCATTATGCCTCAATTAGCTAGATATAAATTAAGAGTTGTTGTTTTATATTTACAGATGCTCTCTGTTGTGTTTAATATTTATTATAAAAAAGTACGACTTGTAATAAAAGTACAACTTCGATTAATATTTATGTTGTTAAAATAACATTGTTCTGTAAATGCATTGTCTGCTGGTTTATTTAGCTACTTTTCAGCACATTAAGTATGCCACTTAATACTTTAACCCCCGGTTTCTTGTTTCACAGACAAGGCTTAAGCTTAGTCCTAGACTAAAATGTAAATCTGAGCCATTTCAGCTGAAAGAAACTTGCACTGACTGATCTTAAAACATGTCAGTGCTTTTGTTTTGTCTTATGATGAACACCAGTAATGCTTTTTTCTAAGGCATGTTTATAAACATCACTTAAAATGTCCTAATTGAACTATGGCTTAATTCTGGCTTAGTCTAAGCCCTGTCTGTGAAACCGAGCCTAAGACTTTGAATGTTAAAGTGCAAATTAACACCTGACCGCTGTTGTAAGTTTGCAACTGTTGTTCAAAACCACAGAAAGGTAAAAACATGCAGGCAGACAATGGTATGATGTAAGCAACACAGCTACAACAAACACAACTGATAATGGGTGTGTTAGATTTATAGTGTGTGAATAATCAAGCTTTGACAATAAACAGTCATATTGGCGGCACCGAGGGGCCCCCAAATAAAATTCTGCTTAGGGCCCCATAAAAGCTTGGGCCGGCCCTGGTCTGAAGTCTCATCTTATGTGAATGCAAACCATCATCAAGGATGTTAACTTTTTAATTAGTATAAAATGACTTGAGTGCACCTTTAAACATCTTAAAGTTCCTCAAAACACCTGCCCAGCAGACTATTACAGGTGAGGTTTCTCGTGTTAGGCTCCTCCATCTGTCCTCAGTAATGAATGAATGAATGAAAGTTACCTCTGTCTATGAAGTCTGTGACGGTCAATCCTCCGCTGGAGTCCGGTTCATCACTCACTGACGAGGATCTGTCTCCTTCTCCTTCACTCGGTCTCTTTTTCCCTTTGCCTTTCCCTTTGCTCGATGACATGATGAGGCTTGATGTGTGTTAAACACACACACACTTTCTCACACACACTCCGTGCACATGTGAATGTAAACTTCCCGATGTGAAAGTTCAGCTCCTCCCCTCAGATACCGTAAAACACACAATATAAAGGCTTTAAACCGCACTGTTACACAAGACAACCTTTACTATATATTATATATTTATTAGACCTTGGTATTGCAGTCGGATACTATGGTACCACTAAAATATTTTCAAGATTAAAATGGATTAATTCATTAATTAATATACATTAAATTAATACAAAACATAAAAATAGATTAAAATAAATAAATAACAGTAAAATATATAAATAATAGATTAAAAAATTAGATTAAAATAAATGTAAACAATAGATTAAAGAACATAAATTAACAGATTAAAACAAACAAACAAATAGATTAAAATAAATAGTAAACAAACGAGTAATTAAATAATAACATAAAAATTAGATTCTAATTAAATAAATGAGTAAATAAAAGGATAATAAAATAAAATCAAATAAACAAATAATCAAAAATTATGTTAAATAATAAATAAATAAACATAGATTAAAAACAGGCAAATAAATAACTACATTAAAATAACATTAAGTAAATGAATAAACATGAAAATAAATAATTAAAAAATAGATTCAAATAAACAATAACTAAATAAATAAACATACTAAACCAACAAACAAACAGTATAAATAAATTCATGACAAAATAATTAAATAAAAATTAGATTAAAGTAAAAATAAATTACTAAATAAATTAGTAAATAAAAATAAATAAAAATGAGATTAAAATAAACAAATAATCAAATATTTGATGAAATAATAAAGAAAATGTAAAAAAATAAAATAATGTGACAATATTTTCTACATTAACTTTTTATATTTATTAATTATTATTTTTTTTTTACAGTATAAATTGGGTCTTATATAAGAATAAATGTATTTTTAATTTTAGGATGGGGTCTCTCGTAAGAGGATGATTATATATTGGGGCCCGTGTGTGAAATATTAAGAATCTGTATTTTAGCGGTTATGTAATTTCATATGCGCCAGTACTGGAGTAATTACGCGTTGGCTCGGCTGCTGCTGGGTTGTTTTGTGTCATGGTGAGCTGGATCATGTCCGCCGGGTTCTGCCGGGTCTCCTCGGTGCTCCGCCGCTTCTCCTCGGTGCTCGGTCCGCGCAGGGTTGTCTCCGCCGGCTCGGCTCGCCTCTGCTCCGGCTGTCAGGAGCGGCTCTGCTCGCCTCCGCTGGCCGGGGATGTGGATCGGTTCGGAGGCGTGACGGTGCGAGACTTTCCGCCGGACATCAGCGAGGACGAGTTCACCGAGCTGCTGCGGGGTACAGGACCTTAATCATCAACAAACATTAACATGAAACACATAATAATATAAAGTCATGCATAAGTACAGTGTCATGTCTGTAAACGACACTGCGTGTTATATATGCGTGCATTTCCGTCTGTGTTCTGTAGTCAAGCGCACAGCTGGTTTACAGAATAGCACATCGGTTTTTCAGTTGTTTTTTTGCATACAGATTTAATTTGTATTCATTTGAGTACAAATAAATACATAAAGTATATTTAAGTTCAATATAATCTATACGTAAAATAAATATAAATAAACTATTAAAATATTTTAACATAATATAAAAAAATCTATATTAATAAAAAAATAAAATAAAATACTAATGTCTTAGTGTCTGGCTTATATTTAGCAAGAGCATCTGACCTGATCAATTATAGCCATTTAAGCACATTTGGATCACCTAGAAATAGTCTTTAAGATATTTCATATATATTTAATGTCATAGTGTTTAGTATTATTATTATTATTTCCAAAATATTTAAACTTTTCTTTTTTACAGGATGAAATAAAAATATACATGCATCCCCATTAAAAAGTTTGGGATCAGTAAGATATTTTAATGTTTCTGAAAGAAACTCTTCTGCTCATGCATTTATTTGATAAAAAATTACAATAAAACAGTTCAATATTATTGCATTTTAAAATTAATGTTTTGTATGTGAATATGTGTTAAACTGTAATGTATTTCTGTGATCTGCAGCTGTATTTTCAGCATCGTTACTCCAGTCTTCAGTGTCACATGATCTTCAGAAATCATAATAATATACTGATTTACTGCTCAATATTTTTGAGGAAACCGTGATGCATTTTATTTTTCAGAATTTATAAATGAATAGAAAGTTCAAAAGAACAGTATTTATTTGAAATAGAAATCTTTTGTAACATTATAAATGTCTTTATTTTCACATTTGATAATGTTTTTTATTGCAATAAACAAACAGAAAAGAACAGTATGTGCAAAACACCTTTCAATAATAAACTACTTATGGATTAAAAGATAACAAAAAAGCAATATGATATAAAAACTCTTCAAATAGACAGAAAGGAGTCACAAAAAAAGAAGAAGAGAGGGCACGCAAATAAAAATATAAGTATATTAAGTAAACATGGCACAAATTCTAGATGTTTTTATAGCTTTCTTGTTAACAGACGTTTAAATGATATTTAAATACAACTTCAGTTCTTGTTTGAAGATGTTAAAGTGGGGTTACAGTTAGTATGTTTACATTTATGGACATAAAACCTTCCAATAAATAACAGGAGGTTTATACAAGTGCATTACATAGATTATTATCTCTAGCACAAAACCCAAAAAGAATGTATTTATAACATAAAGAGAAATCATAAAAAATATTTTGGACAATCAAAGCATCAACATTATTCCAGAAAGACTGAACAAAAGGACGTTCCCAAAATAAATGAGCTACAGTTTCAGAAGAAAATTCACAGAAAGAACAAGATGCTTGATCAAAACTGCTTGATAGGATAAAACCTGTGAATTATTTCATTATTTAACTTTATTTCTGAGGGGTGACCAAACATATGCCCACTTAATATCATCAAAAAGGTTGTTCCAGTAAGAAATGGAGGAAGAATTAGAAGTAACAAGGTCCAAAAATAAAGACCTAACTTTGTGACTGGATTTTTGATCAGAGAAACGAACAGAAGCGGATTCAGGACTGGGCTGGCAGACAGAAGTTAATGAGCCACTGAAAGCATACAGATTTCCAGAGAGATGGCCTTTAAAACTGCATTCAATTCTTTTCTAGATACAGGAAAGTGATATCTTAAATTGTTTCATTAATCTGATTTTATTTAGTCATCATTGTCAAACGATCGGTACACTAACAACAAATCAAGGATTTCCTCTTATGTAAAATATTACAGTTGTTCCAAATCAAAAGTTGTGAACGCAAGAAATTATGCTTATAAATAAGTTTCCAAGCCAAAAGCATTTGCTGATGATGACTAGAACGTTTGATAGGGAGTTTACTAATGGAATAATTAATAAAAAATTAATTGAGAAAAGACATAGAGGATTTACATTCCAAACAGAAGACTGATTGTGGAGAAAGAATTCATTTTTAAGGCGTTATTAAGAGAATCGAAGTCAATAGAATTTAAGCCGCCCTTATTATAAGAATTTAAAATAACAGATTTTCTAATATAATGAGTTTATACATCAATCAACTTGGTTGGTGTATCTACAAATAAGGAATGAGCAGCATAGGATTATCTAGAGATACCTTCTGCCAAAGTCCTACCTTTCAATGATAGATCTCTTAATAACCAAAGATGGGGCAACCTAGCCTTACACCACGCTTTGAAGGAAATTTTTCACGCTTGAAAAATGCATTTTAATACATTTGCCAGAAAAACTACCAAAACCAAGTCTCTGCAGGGCCTGTAATCATGTTCTAAACTATATCAAATGCTTTGTAGTAATGAAGAAAGAGGATAAAACTATCAGCGGAAATAAGATCTGAATAATCCACCAAATCTAAAATCAGGCGTATGTTATTAGATATATGTCTCTGGGGTATAAAACCTGATTGCCACTCAATTATATTATTAAGAATAGATGTTAACCTCTTTGCCAAAACTAAGGCAATCATTTTATAATCTGTATTCAGTAAAGAAATCGGACGCCAGTTTTTAATTAAAAGGGGATCTCTGTTAGACTTGGCTATTAAAGTTATTAGTTCATGATGAGGTTAGAGAACACCGTGATTTTCAGGCGATTCTCAGCCAGAGAGCACGCCAAACAGCATCTCGGTAAAAACGTGAGGGGAATTGGAAGAGAATCCCACGGCCTTTATTGTGTGGGGAATAAATAGTATTTCCATCGATGTATGGTTTGTTATGATAGGACAATATTTGGCTGAGATACAACTATTTGAAAATCTGGAATCTGAGGGAGCAAAAAAATCTAAATATTGAGAAAATCACCTTTAATATTTTGATATATTTACGGTAGGAAATTCCCGACATCAGGGAATTTATCCTTAAATTGTGGCAGAAGATGTTGTCACACGTCGATAACCTCCTGACGGATATTTTCTCTTTCTCTCTGGAATTCCGTGGATTCTCAAGCTCCATCTACGACTGTAAGCTTCCAGATGAGCCAGGCGTTTTCTCTCTCAGTGGAATGAATCTCTTCTTTTTTTGTGCGTGAGTCAATAAAACCAACTCTTTCTTTCAATCTTTAACCTCGCTGCAGACGAACTCAATGGTTTCCCTCATTCCAGAGATTTGTTCCGTGTTCCTGCCGATCTCTTCTTTCATGTCTTTGATCATCCGTGAGTTTTCAGCAATCAACTTTTCCAATCCGTCTGATCTGTTTTTCACCAACTGAGAGAGCTCGGAGAGTTGTGTAGAAATACTTGCTGCATCCAACGTTACTTTATCTGTTCTCCTCATTTTATCAGCCGGAGAATTGCACGAGTGTCTGGAAATCAGTATCATCTCAGAATCATTGTTTTGTAACTCAACATTGACTTCACGGACTTATGTGCACTTTTTCTCTTTTCAGAACCTCCCATTGTTGTTGTTTACAAAATTCAAGTCATTAAGAAAGACAATTTCTTGAAAGATCCTCTTACGTTTCACTAAAATGACTACATAATTATCTTGGGATTGCGGACCAACCATAAGTGTGTTCAGGGCACCAACTTGAAAAACCCCACATTTGATCAATTTAATGCAATTCCTTGCTGAGTAAAAAGTTTTTATTTTTATTTTCTTTTAACTGTTTTTAACAGAATAATCAGAAATGTTTGTTGAGCAGTAAATCAGTATATTATTATGATTTCTGAAGATCATGTGACACTGAAGACTGGAGTAATGATGCTGAAAATACAGCTGCAGATCACAGAAATACATTACAGTTTAACACATATTCACATAGAAAACAGATATTTGAAATAGTAATAATTTAGCAATTTTTAAAGCATTTTTGATCAATGCAACCTTTACTGTCACTTTTGAAACATTTAAAGCATTATTGATGAATTTGAGTGAGATGAAATCTTGATACTTACCCTAAACTTTTGACTTAGTGCATATAATATAGAGTATATTGACATGTTTCTGTGTGTGTGTGTGTGTGTGTTAGTGTCTCTCCATCGCTGGCGGTCAGATGGACGGGTCGCTGTATGGCTGTGTGTTCCCATCGCTCTCAGCAGACTCTCTGCGGCTGCGGCTCGTCTCGGCTTCGGCTTCCATCACGCCAGAAGAGACGAGGCCGTTCTCAGTCTGTGGCTCGGACCGGGAGAGGACAGATTGCCTGCCTTCGCCACACATCAAGTAGGAGTCGCTGGTAAGAGCAGAACGAGTATCTCACTGGTAAAGTATTGGAGGAGTGTTGGGAATATTCGTATGATGGAGGATGTAGTTTTGGATGGAAGAGTAGAATATGGGCTAAGGAGTATGGCATGGATAAGAAGATCTTCTGTCCTAATGTACCACTCACTGATGCCCTTCCACAAAGAGTCCCTGAACCGCTGTAGAGTTCAGCTTACTAGACAAGCCCAGAGAAGAATATATGTGACTCTGGACCACAAAACCAGGTCAAATTTTTTTTTATTGTTAAATTACTAATAAAAAATTAAAAGTTTTTATATATTTATGGTAGGAAATTTACAAAATATCTTCATGGAACATGATCTTAATATCCTAATGATTTTTGGCATAAAAGAAAAATGTATAGTTTTTACCCAAACAATGTATAGTTGGTTATTGCTACAAATATACCTGTGCTACTGATGACTGCTTTTGTGCTGCATACATATGTGGTCAGAATTGTTGGTACCCTTGATATAAATAAATATGATCAAAGAAGGCTGTGAAAATAAACCTGCGTTATTAATCCTTTTGAGCTTTTATTTAAACAAATTCACAAAAAGTGTTTAGTTGAACTAAAACAATTGAAAATCAATTTGGGGAAATATCAATATGAAATATGTTTTTTTTTTCTGAAAAACATGGAGACAATTATTGACAGCCCTAGACATTCTCATGAGTAAAATATCTGAAGTATATTCCCATTCATATTCACAATTTTGAGCACTCCAGGGTGATTATGAACATGAAATTATCCAGCCATGGCTTCCTGTTTCACAGAAATATAAATAGGAGGGAAAACAAAGCCCAAATTCCCTTAATCATCCATCAAAATGAGAAAAACCAAAGAATATATTTCTGACGTGCAGCAAAAGGGAATTGAGCTTCACAAATTAGTGAAGTGGCTTTAAGAAAAGAGCTAGAGCAGTGAAAATTCCCATTTCCATCATCAGGGCAATAATTAAGAATTTCCAATCAACATAAAATGTTACAAAACTGCCTGAAAGAGGACGTGTGTCTATATCGTCCTAATGCACGGAGAGGAGGAGAGTTTGAGTGGCTAAAGACTCTCTAAGGACCACAGCTGGAGAATTGCAGAAAATAGATAAATCTTGCGTTAACCTAGTCTTTATTTTACTTTCCCATAGTGTCGTTTTTACATTTACATTTACATTTTACATTTACATTTAGTCATTTGGCAGACGCTTTTATCCAAAGCGACTTACAATTGGGGAATACAAAAAGCGATTCATCTTGAAGAGGCAGTCAGACAGAGGAAGTGCTCGTAACACCAAGTCTCAGTCATTGTTCAAATAAGTACAAGCTAGTAGGTGGAGAAAAAGATAGAGGGAATTTTTTTTTTTTTTTTTTTTTTTTTTTGAGTTTAGGATGAAGTCAGGTACTGCCGAAAGAGATGAGTTTTCAGTTGTTGCTTGAAGGTTGCCAGAGATCCGGCGTTCCGGATAGGGGTGGGAAGATTATTCCACCAGCCAGGAATGGTGAACGAGAATGTTCTGGAGAGTGATTTTGAGCCTCTCTGTGATGGTACCACAAGGCGTCGCTCACTAGCAGATCTCAAACTTCTGGAGGGGATGTAGGTTCGTAATAGTGAGTGGAAGTAGGAGGGTGCCGAGCCTGTGGTAGATCTGTACGCAAGCATCAGTGACTTGAACTGGATGCGAGCTGCCACTGGTAGCCAGTGCAAGGAGATGAAGAGAGGTGTAACATGCGCTCTTTTGGGCTCGTTGAAGATCAGTCGTGCCGCTGCATTCTGAATCATTTGTAGAGATTTGAGTGCGTTTGATGGCAGACCAGCCAGAAGAGCATTGCAGTAGTCCAGTCTAGAAACAACCAGGGCCTGGACAAGAAGTTGCGCCGCATGCTCTGTCAGAAAGGGCCTGATCTTTCTGATGTTGTGTAGTGCAAACCTGCAGGAACGAGCAGTCTTTGCAATGTGCTCTTTGAAGGTCAGCTGGTCATCAAAGATTACACCAAGATTTCTGACCTAAGTTGATGGGGTAATCATTGAAGAGCCGAACTGAATCGTGAAGTCATGCCGTAGAGTCGGAGTGGCAGGGAAGACCAGAAGTTCCGTCTTTGCCAGGTTGAGCTGTAGGTGATGTTCTTTCATCCATGCCGAGATGTCCGCCAGGCAGCCTGAGATCCGTGCAGCTACCGTTGGGTCATCTGGTTGAAAAGAGAGATAGAGCTGTGTGTCATCGGCATAGCAGTGATAGGAGAAGCCATGTGCATGTATGATGGGACCCAGCGATGTAGTGTACGTGGAGAAGAGGAGGGGTCCAAGAACCGATCCCTGAGGAACTCCAGTGATCAGTTGATGTGTGACATTTACATATTATGAGTTGTAAACTTTACTTTTGTAAATAAATACTTGATTAATTTTGCGTTCTCGTTGCCTCCCTCATTTGTCACGGCTCTGAGCGGTAATTAAGAACACCGGTTTCTCCTTTGTCATTATCTCTGACTCCATGAGCCCGGTTTGGTTTGTTTGGGAGGCTTCGAGTAGCGATTGTTTGGGAAATAAAGTAGATGTTTTGTTTGAAAGTTAAGTTTTGTAAGCGGATATTCGAAAGATCAATTGTAAGCGCTCGCGAATCATTATAATGTTGGTCTTTCTGTTGCGGATAAACGATTAAAAGAGAGTTTGAAATCGAATTATGATATCTGCTTTGGTCGAACAAAATGTACTATAAAATGCTTTCACCAAAAAACAATCTCCAGCATATTCAGTTATCAGACACGTCTGGAACTTCAAATGGGACTGGCTTCTATGGTCAGATGAAACTAAAAAATGAGCTTTTTAGCAGCAAACACTCAAGATGGGTTTGGAGAACACAGGGATAAAAAGACACATGGCTTCATGGATTCTATCAAATACCAGCTGATAAAAAATCAACAAGTGACTGACTCTGTTAGAAATCTTATAATGGGCCATGTTTGGATCTTCCAACCGGACAATAATCCAAACACAAACCTCAAAAACAACACAAAAATGGGTCACTGAGCACAAAACCAAGCTTCTGCTGGCCGTTCCAGTCCTCTGACCTGAACCCTGTAGAAAATGAGAGAGGTGAACTGAAGAGAAGAAGCTGTGAATCTGAAGGATCTGGAGTGATTCTGGATGAAGGAATGGTCTCTGATCTCTTGTCAGGTGTTCTCTAACCTCATCAGGCATTATAGGAGAACATGTAGAGCTGTTAAACTGGCAAATGGAGGTTTCAAAAAGTATTGAATAAATGGGTATCGTTAAAAACATTTATTTCATTATGATATTTCCCCCCCATTTTAAATTCTTACTCTCCAATGAAAGATTTGATTTTTTTTTTTTAAATAAAAGATCAAAAGGATTAACAATGCTGATTAATTTTCACAGCCTTCTTTGATCATATTAATTCATAATTCTGACCACGTGTGTATGAGTGCTTTTGTGCTCCACGGTCATATATATATATATATATATATATATATATATATATATATATATATTTAATTAGTGCTCTGTATACCTGTCTATCCATTAAACCTTTTCCTAAAGTATCTTCATGCATCATTCCCTCCTCCTCAAAGTGACTAAATAATATAAAGATAGTGTTCCATGAAGATATTTAGTAAATTTCCTACCGTAAATATATCAAAACTGTAAAGATGATTTTCTCAATATTTAGATTTTTTTGCTCCCTCAGATTCCAGATTTTCAAATAGTTATATCTCAGCCAAATATTGTTCTATCATAACAAACCATACATCAATGGAAAGATTAGTTATTCAGCTTTCAGATGATGTATGAATCTCAATTAAAAAAAAATAATCCTTATGACTGGTTTTGTGCTCCAGGGTCACATTTATGACTTTGACCAGCAGGCGGCGCCGCTCCTCCGGGCCTCGGACACAGACATGTCCAAACATGCCCAGAAAGACGGCTAGGCGACGGCATGAGCTCAGTCTGGCAGCCGCTGCGTGTTTGTGTTTGATTAAAGCCAAATGCTATGAAGGTGAAATCCCACGCTTGGAATATTCTAGCAGTGAATAATCGAGCACATTTCCTTTCTGATCGACTTCCAAACCAACAGCCTCTGTGTTTTTATTTAGACCCTAATTGTTAAACATTTATGGGACAATTTCAGAGCAGCAATAACAATCTCACAAAGTTATTTGTTGAGGATCATATTTGATCCATCAGGATTTTATGGCTCATATAGACTGTAAGTAGTTGGAGGTTGAGAGGGAATGGAAAAAGCCGTTTTCATCTCGCATTCATAGGTTCCAGCATACTAGTTATGCTAACATTGAGGGGATGCGTGAAAGCGGTTATGAGCGGATGCCCCCTGTAGAAGAGACGCTAGCCAGCTATCTCTCTATGGGCGAGACATCCTCTCTCAAGGCTCCCTCCTTGCCATCTAAGCCCCGTCAAGAAACATCTCACTTATATAGCAAGGCATATGCAGCAGCAGGTCAGGCTGACGCTTCGTTGCACATGATGGCGGTGCTTCAGGCGTACCAGGCTGATCTGCTGAAAGACCTGGATAAGGGTCAGGGCTTGTCGCCTGATGAGGTAGCTGAGCTGCGCCGACCACGGATTTGGCTCTCCGTGCCACTAAGCGGGCTGCCACTGCTATGGGCAGGTCTATGGAGGCCATGGTGGTAACGGAGAGACATCTGTGGATAAATCTGGCAGGTATTGGGAAGAAAGAGAAGGGCTTTCTTCTCGATGCTCCAGTCTCGCCTTCCGAGTTTTTCAGTACCTCCGTCGAGACGGTGGTCGAGAAGTTTTGATCCATCAGGATTTTATGGCTCATATAGACTGTAAGTGAGAAAATGGAGGAAAAAAACAGCTGAGTTTTATTCTGATGCTTGTAGTGTAAATCAGTGAGATCTTTATAACAGTGCAGCAGATACTGACATAAAATGATCTAAATATCAGTAGTTGCTCTATATCTCCAATAATATGTCTCAGTAAAATGAGATTGAAATAATCCAAACATATAATGCAATGCTGATTGAGAGATGAAGAAATAAACGCTCCTCAGAAGATGTGAGATGAAGATCATTCCTCCGCTGAGGAACAGTGAAAGTAAAGCTTCTGGAAACAAACGCTCCTCAAAAGATCTTGATGATCAGATTTGAGACTAAAAAATGATTGATGGAGAATCAAATAAAGCTGAGCTGCTTCAGTCCAGAAAGTGTTCATCTGGAAATATTACTGCAGATATTCTAGATATTCAGGAGACCTGGTCCCTAACAGGTAAGTTCTGGGGTATGCAGCTCAGGCCTTTGGCCTAAGGGGATAATGTCACTGACAGCCGTCATACCGTCCCAGGGGCAACTCCCTTAGCCGGGTAGAGTTGTTACTTAGTGCTCGCCTTTTCTGCTTGGATTGCACTCCGCTCAGCATGGTGGCACAGGTATTCCGTTCCCCATAGCGACCCCTAGAGGAAGCAGTTCGAAGTTCCCTCGAAAGGGAACGTCTCAGGTTACGTGTGTAACCATGGTTCCCTGAGAGTAGGGAACGAGACACTGCGTCCTCTAGGTTCGCTGCCATGCTTCGGACGCAAGCTTCAGACGAAGTGAATGACGTATTTTCCCAGCGCCCCTTTATACTGTGGTCGCGCCGGTAGTGACGGTATAGGCTGTCGCCGGCCAACATGTGGTGTTTTTGTATATATGCTTCAGACACGGGTCATGCTGACGGCGTTCCCCATAGCGACCCCTACAGGACGCAGTCTCTCGTTCCCTACTCTCAGGGAACCATGGTTACATACATAACCTGAGACGTTTTCTCGTTAAAATGGTTTTAAGTCAGTTATTTCCATCTTTTGCTGTGGTGTGTCAGTAGGAAATATCAGTTTACATTTCCAAACATTCATTTAGCCATTAATTGAAATAATCCAGTGAGACAGACTAAATCCAGAAGAACTGTGTCTCTGCTTCAAGAAACCTCCTGCAAAGCTCCTGAGAAACTCTGCTCAAGTGCATCGAGGACAAAAGCTGCTTTAAACACAAAGGATGCTCACAACAAATGTTGATTTAATTTAGTTATTAGAAGTTCATTGATAAAGAAAATCTATTTATGACATTATTTTTGACAGCATCCACATTTTACAGCATTTTTACACAAGTGCCTAAAACTTTTAACAGCACTGTAGCTTTGCAGGTAGGTTTCTTGAAGCGTCTTGGAGACAGTTCTTCTGGATTTAGTCTCAATTTGTTCTGTTTCTTCATGGCATTCCACACAGACTGGATGATGATCAGATCTCAAAAATCTCACTGGATTATTACAATTAATGGCTAAATGAATATTTCCTACTGACACACTACAGCAAAAGATAGAAATAACTGACTTAAAACCATTTTTAGCTGCTGGAAATACTAGTGTTCTCATCATTTTGGCCACCACTGTATATGTGGGTGTATATATAAATAATAAATAAATAGATAGATAGATAGGTATTTAACTTTTTGAATATTAGCTTTTAACAGGGTTAAATGAAGTTAACAGCACCTCTGGTGTGTACCTGTGGTTTGAAGTGTGTGTGTATGTGTGTGTGTGTGTGTGTGTGTGTGTGTGTGTGTGTCAGACCGCACATCGAGGGGGAAGTGGAGTTCCGGAATGGGTCATATAAAACCACACACTCTCTCACTCACACACCCACTGCACTACATTCCCTCTCAGTTATTCATGTCTGTTGTTTTTCTCCTTGATTCTGTGTAATCATGAATTACTGCGGTCTTGTTTGCAGGTGCTGTTGTGGACAAATCCAATGGCAAAGTCCTTGTTGTTCAGGACAGGAATAAGGTACAGAATCAATCTGACTTCCAACACTGGCATCTCTCATGTGTCCGATAAAAGGCTCTGTCCTACTTAAAAACCCTAAATTATTTTAGTTTCATGTAAACAGTTTCATCCCTGTCATTTTGGCGGCATGTAAACAAATATGCAGTCAAAGCCACACTGTTGTACCTGCGAGCCTCGGTCCGCTGACCTTCCTCTGCTGCTAATAGACCTCTGCTGTAAACACAGTGCATTTCTATAAACGCACACTTCCACAATGCTAGAAGAAAATCTGCATTTAGTGAAAAGTTTAAATTAAGACATTAAATGTCGTAATATACTAAGGCATAATTATGTCATGAAAAGTTAGAATTATGACAGAAAGTTTAAATTATGACATACTAAATCAAAATTATGACAAAGTGAAATTGACATAGGTCATAATTATGAGATGAAAAAGTTGAAAAATGGCACACTAAGTCAAAATGATGACAAGCCAATTATGATATAAAAAGTGAGAGATTATGGCAAAAAGTGAAGTTATGACATACTAAGTCATAATAATGAAATAAAAAAAGTCAATTATGAGATAAGTCACAAATCACAATTATGGCATAGGCCTGCTAAGTCATAGTTACGAAATAAATCAAAGCTTTTTGACATACTAAGTCGAAATTGACATACAAAGTTGAAATCATGTCATAAAAAGTTAGCCAAAAGTCATAATAATGAGAGGAAAAAGTCACAATTATGACATACTAAGTCATAGTTATGAGATAAAAAGTTGAAATTATGACAAAAAGTGAAATTGTGAGATAAAGTCAAAATTATTACAGTCGAAATTCAAAATTATGAGATAAGGCAAAAAAAGACTACTTGTATCATAATTTAGAATTTTTTAATCGAACAATTATGACTTACCAAGCATGTTTTTATGTCCTGTGAGCGCCATTTACTAGTTCACATTCAACTCTTCTGACATTGATATTCACATTATTGTTGCAAATCTGAGAGTTTTTATTCTTGAATCTATCTGAATTTATATTTATGAATCTATCTGAAGATAAATATGTCCGTGAGAAATTTCAGTTGGATTTTCTGGTCATTTTACTAATAGAGTGTCCATTAGTAACTCTAATGTGCGAAGCTTCTGATGTCCTTCGCAAGTCTATTTATTTTAGCTGTACAGAAACAGCCCATAATGCATGAATATTGTTTAACATTTATTTTCCTAAACACACTGGTTTGTAGTGCAAATAGTTTTATCATTTACCGCACATTGCTATTCTTCTAATTATTTAACATACATATTCATTCATTAGGCTGAAATGTGAGGTTTATAAATGTATAAACTGTTGTTTAAATAGTAGTTTTTATGATATCAAAACACCTAAACAACATGTCGTTCTATTCTACTGTCAGAATTTTCTGAAACCATTTCAACTGTTGATTGCAAGAATTTTTTATGGACTGGTGTTTGTTTTGTTTTTATATATTTTTGTCTTCGCACAAATCTACTTGTCATATAAAAAGTAGGGCTGTCAAACGATTAATCGCGATTAATCGCATACAAAATAAAAGTTTGTGTTCACATAATAAATGTGTGTATTCTGTGTATAAATATTTTGTCTATATTAATAAAAACATCTATATATTTAAAAAATATGAACGTGAATATATATTTATAATTATATTTAATTTGTATTATCTATAAATATATATTTTTTATAAAAAAAATTTTCGTAAATATATGCATGCATAAGTGTATATTTATATATGTACACACACATTTATTATGTGGACAAACTTTTATTTTGTATGCGATTATCGCGATGAATCGTTTGACAGCACTAATAAAAATAGAGCAGTGTGAGCATTCTGCTAAACCTCTTTCAGTTTCATGGAAGAAAGAAAATACTACATGGTCAGTCCAACAACTTTTATAGTAAATGATGACAGATGTTCATTTTACAGAAATCCAGAGCCTCATTGAGGATTTCTGAGCTGAGACTGCGATTGAACGACTTTTTGAGTGATAATGAATTCTGTGTAACCTCGGTAAACGTCTGCCTCCAGCCCTCAAGAGCGTTTCCCAGTCAAATAAACAGCTGGATTGAGCTCGGAATGGAAACTCAAAGGATTGTTTTATCCACCCGCCAGCAGCTTTTATCTTGCGTCACGGCCTGCTTCAGTCGTCATTTACTAGTCAAATGGCCTGCGTGTTCAGGTTTAAAATATCTCTGGGAGTATCAGAGGTCGGACTGAAGCTCACTTTAGTCAAACTCGCCGAGTTATTTATCTTCATGGAGCAGATTGCATCTGGGAGCACCAAGTGTGTCAATCTTGTGGGGATGTTTCTCTAATGTTGAAATGATTAAAACCCCTGCTGAGCGGTTCATCTTTCACCAGTGGAAAAACAATGACACATCGCAATGTGCTCTTATGCAATAAGATGAACTCCCCGGCTCCGTCCCAAACCCTAACCCTTCACTGTCTACATAGACAGCATCCTGACTGAAACTGAACCTTATAAGTGACTGATCTGGGCAGCAGCTCATGTGAATCTCAATGCTCTTAAGTTACCAATTCAATACTCTAATAAGCAGAAAATGTAAACGGCTCTATTAGGTGAAATAGCCTAGTAATATTACATCCCGAAAATGAAACTTTGATGAAAATGTATTCACCCATATCTAAGATCAGGATGAGTTTGTTTCTTCATCAGGTTTGTATAAATGTGTCTCTGCATCAGTGTCTCAGCAATGGATGCTCTGCAGTGAATGGGTGCCGTCAGAATGAGAGTCTGATAAAAACATCACAATAATCCACACCACTCCAGTCCATCAGTTAACATCTGGAGAAGACTAAAGATGAAACTAATCAAGACGTTTTTAACTAAAATACCACAGTCCATAATCCATAATAACACTTCCTCCAGTAAAAATTGGTCTGGTCTGAATCAGGAGAGAAATCTGCTCAGATCAAGCAGCGTTTACAAGCCAAAAGAGATTCATCTTTAGTCTTCTCCAGATGTTAACTGATGGACTGGAGTGGTGTGGATTACTGTGATGTTTTTATCAGCTGACTCTCATTCTGACGGCACCCATTCACTGCAGAGGATGGATTGCTACATTTGCAGATGAAGGAGAATTGGATCCAAATGCAGTTAAAGTTTATCAAAACAACAAAATCATAAAAGATCGTCCAAAACCAATCCAAAGTAATGGGGAACAGCAAACCTAAGCGCACAAACAATGGATAAAACCTGACAAAAGCATATTAAAAACACACGGTCTTAAATACACACAGCGTAATAAACTAACAACAGATGAAAACAATCATGAGTTAACAAGGGGAACATGAACGATGAAACAGGAACAGAGTACAAACTGCAAATCACTTTAACACTTCCTGTTTACTTTTACTTTTCCTGTATTTATTTGATCAAATCAGTTTATATGAAAGGTATTCATAACAATCAAGTTATTTAAAGACATAAAATGTTTTCATTGTTGTTCAATACACTGAATATGTTTTTCATTTGCAATGCAGCAAATACTTCATATTAATGATAGATAACACTCTTCAGACATTATTGCCCACAAAAATACTCATTGATTTTTATTGATAGTACAGAAGATTCTCATGTCACAGACCTTTAAAGCTGTTACATTACATTGTATATATATTTTTCAGCGGACCAAAAACCACTCAAGTAAGAATCAAAGTTTCATTCATAACTAGCAGCATTTTCTATATTCTTTTAAAACTCAATATGGAAATACTGTGTACTGGACTTTAGTAGCCCACATCGCAAATCTAAAACCTATAAGACAACATTTTTATGAAAATACTTGATATTGTGTTGATAGATATAAATAATATTTAGATCATCTGTGAACGTGGAATAAAAACGATAAAGTAGCAGAAAGATAAAATGACTAATTTCCATAAAAATATATTTCTAAGAAATACAGCTAAAATAACATGCATGTGTTAAACGTGACTTTTCTTCCTTTTCAGACTAAGAATGCTTGGAAGTTTCCCGGTGGTCTGTCAGATCTTGGAGAAAACATCGGTAAGATTCAGATCCAGAATTGATGTTAAACTGAATCAAAAGAATCAATCACAACCGTACGTTCTTGTACACAAATTAAAAGCAGTAAAAGAAACTTTACCTGCTGCACAAGTGCATTAATAAGAACTTCATCTAATATTTGAGACCCTCAAGACATTGTTACTAAAATACCCTTCTTTACTACAAATAAAACAACAAATGACTTATATAAACTAGATTATTTATCGATTACATCCTTGCATAGATCAAAGCTTTCTCTAAAAAATAAATGTTCTGTATAAAAGTTCAGTAAATGACATTGTGTTCACAAGCGTACAATAAAAGATTTCATTCAGGTTTTATCCTACTCTATGTTTCTCATGATATAAGATACAGTAAACAAAGTTCAAAACTGATTGTGTGAAAATATTTAAAGGAACAGTTCACCCAAAAATTTAAAATGAGAGAAAAATGTACTCATGCCATCCATGATGTAGATGAGTTTGTTTCTTCATCTGGTTTGTATAAATGTGTCTCTGCATCAGTGTCTCAGCAATGGATGCTCTGCAGTGAATGGGTGCCGTCAGAATGAGAGTCCAAACACTGATAAAAACATCACAATAATCCACACCACTCCAGTCCATCAGTTAACATCTGGAGAAGACTAAAGATGAAACATCTCTTTTGTCTTGTAAACGCTGCAGATTTCTCTCCTGATTCAGACAAGACCAATTTTTACCAATTTTTGTGATGTTTTTATCAGCTGTTTGGACTCTTATTCTGACGGCACCCATTCACTGCAGAGCATCCATTGCTGAGACACTGATGCAGAGACACATTTCTCCAAACCTGATGAAGAAACACACTCATCTACATCTTGGATGGCCTGAGGGTGAGCAGATTTGCAGCTAATTTTAATTTTTGGGTGAACTATTCTTTTAAAGTCTAATGTGAATTTATACCAACTAAGTTCCTGTTGCTGTGAAGTTCTGACAGAGTTTATTTTGAATGATAGAATGTATAGTTCCGGTCCTTGATTCTGATTGGTTGAGCCGCGTTCGAAGCTGTTGTGAATTACTCTACAAAGTAGCATACACCTTTGTTTATGTTTGTGTGTTGCTCGGCAACCACTTTGTTGCAACCACTAACGTTTCTGAGGAACTACATTGTTTGGCGGAAGAATAATGTTTTTATTAATAATATCATTATACTTTATTTGCTCTGTTTTATTTTGTGAAACCGTACTACATATATGGAATAACTGTTTTATAAAAGCAATAATCCCCATGAAGCCGTGGTTTACAGTGAATTTTATAACAGCTAAGGGGTTTTAGGAACTCTGCTTCGCGTCATGCCTAACAACGCCCCTTAGCTGTTATAAATTCACTGTAAAGCACAGCTTCACGGGGCTTATTGCTTGATTTCTCTATTCTAACTGGCTGCTCTATTTCAGGCGAGACGGCCGTCCGGGAGGTTTTTGAAGAAACCGGCGTCCGATCTCAGTTCTGCTCGCTCCTCAGTATCCGTCAGCAGCACAATCATCCAGGAGCGTTTGGGATGTCCGACATGTACCTGATCTGCAGACTCAGCCCGCTCTCCTTCCACATCGACTTCTGCACTCAAGAGTGTCTGCGCTGCGAATGGCTGGATCTGACCGAACTCGCCAAGACCAGCGAGACCACGCCGATCACGAGCCGCGTCGCTAAACTCCTGCTGTACGGACTGCAACACGGTTTCCAGAGCATCGACCTGACGGTGGAGCAGATGCCGGCCGTATATTCTGGCCTTTTCTATCAGCTCTACCACAGACGACTGCCAGAGACGCCATAGAGCAACTCCACACCGCACCAAATTACTGGCTTTGTTTTCAGTACAATATCTCAACATTTCTAATCAAGATACATTTACTGGAGAAGCACAATGACTTAAGACACTTAGGCCTGGCCACAGTTCATTTAGGACATGTACGTAATGTTTATAAACATGCCTTTAGGAAAAAATATTACTGGTGTCCATCTTGAGACAAAACAAAGGCATCGATATATTTTAAGATCAATCAGTGCAAGTTTGTTTCAGTTGAAACAGCTCAGACTTGGGGACTATTAAGCCTTGTTTGTGAAACCAGGGCTTAGTCTTGTTTTATTAAAAATGCATCAAAATTAAGTGAGTTTATGCTTAAAACATAGATTCAGTGGGGTCAGAAAAATTAAATTAAAAATAGGTGCCTATGGGGTCCAAAAATAATCTTGTTTTCCCGTTGAATTAAGCAAACTCGCTTGATTTTGACATTTTTTCAGAAAACAAAACTTAATATCTTAGGTCATTCTGCATCTCTAGAAAGTGTGTCCTGATTTTAAAAAAACAACAACAACAAAAAACAGATACTGTATTTGTACTTGAAAATATATATATATTTTTTTGCAATGCACTCTTCAAAATAAAGGTCTTCGAGAACTGAAAATGCTTTAAATCTCATGAAGACTCTATCTTTAAAATACATATCTTAGAAATATTTGAGACTTATTTTACCCCAAAATCTAAACAAAAATGTTTTGAATAATGAACATAAAGCCTACAGTAGTTTTTGTATTTCTAAGTAACTTGCAACATGCAAAAAATACATATAAAAATACATTATGATATATATTATAAAGTACTTTTGAATGAAATAAATCACGATAGTATCTGTAATTATTGGACATTTCTCACAATAATGGCACTAAGAAGAAAAACCTGGCTCTGAAAACAGACTTAATTTTCTTTATTTTACTTATAACTTTTTCTTGAGATTCACACCAGAATTTTTCTTATTAAGTGCTATGATGAATAGAGTATTTTTTATTTCATTTTTGATTAAATGGCAAAATAGTATATTTCTTTGTTCCATTGAAGAGCCTTTATTTTCAAGAGTGTGTTGCAGATGGACCGGTTTTATTTTCTGAACTTATATATTATGTTACCTGACTAATCTACCTGGAGCTTTTGCAGTTTTTAATCAAGGAAACAGTCTAATTTCTCAACATTACCTCAGAAAAAATGATAGACTGTTACTGTTACTCGCAGCAAAGATGTAACTAAACTATATTTCTCAGCCAAGACGATATATATATGAAAAAGAGAATAAAGTTTTACGACAAAACATTCATGATGTACTCAGAATCCCTTCATCAAAGCAAAACCTTTCTTTCTTTCTCTAAAATACAGTATAGAAATACTTGCGTATACGAGCCTTTTGCATAAAGGAGCAGCATTAAAGTAAACTCACATTTTGTAGCCGTACGAAAAACATTCCTGCGAGAAATAGTGCAGGTTTAGTGCAGATCAGTGAACTCTTCCAACCAACCCTACTTGCCCTTGCTCGAGGGAATATAGAGGAATGATAGAGTATTTGGGAAAGTTGGATCTGAGATGGTATCGGTGGGATTTGGGGTCGGAATCAAGGAAAGCGCCGAGTCTCTTCTGAGGATCTTGCTGATATCTCCTGGGTCACTGAACATGAACAAATAAACCCTGTAAAGCTCTCCAAGTGTTTGGGAAGCGTTCCGAGATAGAAATGCTGCAGGGAAGCGGTTTTTCCAGACCGGATGAGCTCATGGTGTCTTGGCGTAAGGTTGGTTTGAAGTGTGTCTGCGTCAGTGGTCTGTCGGTCTCGTTCTGTGCTTGACAGCATCTCTCCATCAGCACTTGACTGACATGGGCAGAAACAGGATGGCCTTCTGGCCCAGGCTGGTCTTCGAACCCGATTTATACTGGCCTGTTCTCTTCAGAGCCACGTACCAGTCGGGATACTTCCTGGATCGGTAGGTGTTGTAGTTGTTCGACTCCAGGTTCTCCAGGAAATAACATTCATCTGTTGTTCTTCTCTGAGAGAAAGAGAGAGAACGACAACATTACATCATTGCTTGGAGACTAAAAGTGATACTTGAGGCCCACTTAGTGGAAACATTCACTCATAAACCTAATCTTTAGACCAAGTCTGCAAAACTACAAGCACATGCTTTAAACTCAGTTTGATATTGTAAAAAAAACTTTTAGCAAAACTCTAAACACAGTTTCTACATTACACACATCATTCGAAACTAACAGCTCTTTTGGTTCATTTTGGAAACTGCTATTTTAATGCCACACTCATTTACTGATGAGCTACACAGAGATCACGAGTGAAAACATCTGTTCACTTAGTAATTAAAGAAATTAATTTGACCCCCTTGCATTTCTGTTTACATCGTATCTATGTTGTATAAAGCACTATATAAATAAGAAATATATATATATACATATATGAAGAGTTTATTTGCAAAATCTGATAACTCCGTTTTTTCTTTTAATTTTCAAAAATCATGTTTTTTATTATGTTAGTTAGACAGGTTTTTTTTAACCTAGTCAAAAAAACAACAACTGCAGGAATCACAATGAAAAAACATGATTTTTGAGAATTGTTCAAAACGGAGTTATGTTTTTGCAAAGAACTCTTCATATATATATATATATGTGTGTGTGTGTGTGTGTGTGTGCAAAATTTGAAAAAAGCTAACACACATCACTGTAGCATACACTGCAAAAGTAAAATTATCTGCCAAAGTAAAATATTCTCAAAACAAGAAGAATATCCCCCCAATGGCAGATAATGTGACTTGTTTCAAGCAAAATGCACTTAATTTACTTTTCCCCCTGGAAACGAGTAAATATCTTGTCATTTTGCTTATCTAGTAAATGCATCTTAATTTATAATTGTTAGATATTTTCACTAGAAACAAGACAAAAATACTAATAAGCCTTTTTTACAGTGTAGCCTAAGCATTAAATACCACTTTTTCACCACAAAAATATATAATCAGCTTATCAATTGGTAAAAGTTCAAAAGTTTTGACGTTCAAAAATGTTTACTGAGAGACCTTCATCACTAACGGCAAAGCCATTGTAGCTTAAATTGTACATTTATATCTGTTTTGCATTTTAAGCATTAATATCTCTATTTCGTTTTTCTATAAAATATATCATAAGCCTAACAATTGGTAAAAATTTGAAAGTTGTCATTAGTCTTTCATTAATGCACATCATTGTAGCTCAAATTTACTTCTGTTTTGCACTTTTAGCATTACAATAGTAATATTTTAGCAAAAACAATCAGCTTAACAATAGATAAAGTTAAGTTTTGAAGTTCAAAAAGTTTAATTAAAAGATCTTCATCACTAACGACAATATTGACGCGCATAATTGTAGCTCAAATTGTACATTTACGTCTTTTTAGCACTAAATACCATTTTTCACAAAAAATATACAATCAGCTTAGCAAAAAAATAGAAGTTGATAAGAATTGCAAAATTTTAATTGAGACCTTTATCATTAACATGCATCAAATTGTACATTTATGCTATTTTGCATTTTAAGCTTAAATACATTTTTTCACTTTAAAATGTATACTCAGCGTAACAGCTGGTAAAGTTGGAACAGTTAAATGATTAAAAATGCATTTTCTCAGTGTTTGGTGTGTTTCTTCTGCTTTAGTAACAGTAGCTACATGAACTAAACCCGTTGATCATGTTCTCCAGCGTGATTTGATCTTAAAACTCTCTGTTTCCAGATTTTCAATGTTCTCTCCGATGTTTGGAGCTCAAACACAGCTGTTTTTTTCCTGTGGAGTCTTCTTCCAGCTACAGCAGTGAAACTGTGCTGGACCATTCCTGTTCGTCATCTATTATCTGCAACAACACTGCTGTTTATTAGGGGAGTATTCTCTGTTTTCTCCAGCAGCTTGAGCCGGACGTCTGGAAAGCGTCTCCTGACAGGCGCTCCAGGCCAAGGTTTTATGTGACCTCTGTGATGCTGACATGCTGCTCATTTTAAAGCCAACGCTATCTGAAGTGTTAAAACAGGATATTAAACAAGAGTAAACGTGTCTCTACACTCTGAAAAATAATTCCCATTGATGTCTACATAAAGAACATTCTGAAGCCTCTGGTGCTCTTGGGTTGTTTTTGACAGAGAAATTTTACACAGTGGTTTTTATGAATTTTTTACTTCATCAGAATGGTATGAAACCTGGTAAAGGTTATTTTGTGGTGAAAAATGACTGCATTGGAAATGAATGAGAAGTGAATTTCATATTGTGGAAACGTTTGGTACTGCACCCAAACAAAATCTTACTGAACGCTCATTTTTTGAGATATCAACCTCAAATTTGGAACTAACTTCATTAGATTTCTAGCTTTGATTTTCTAGCAGTCTTAGAGAAAAACAAGTTTTGGAAAATGTATATTTCATATAAAATCTGAAATTATTATTTTTGTGCATTTTTTACAACAATACATTTTAACTTCCATAACTTTTTTCACTTTAACTTTATTTATTTTTTTATACATTTTTCACTGCAGCAATAATCTGCCAAACATCATCTTATAAATAGTGACAAAATTTCAGGAAAAAAAAAAGATTAAATAATTTCATTTTCAAGTCTATGCTCAAAAAGTAGCTACCAGGTTTAAAAAAAAATGGATTATAACTACGGTATAAATATAATTTAGTACCATAAAATCCCCTAAAAATACAAAATAGTAAATAAAAAACATGATCAAAGTAAAATATAGTACTTACATTTCATTAAAGTAAAAAAAAAAAGAGTGCTCATTTTTGACTGCCGAGCAGCACCAGAGGGTCAACATGCATTTACTTGAGAAGCACAATGTCTTAAGATCTTACGTCCTGTTTCCTGGAAAAAAGTCTACCAAAATTTAGGTTTAGGCTTAAAAAAACCAACATATCTGCCGATGGCGTCCGAAATATAAACTTAATCCAAACCGAAAGCAAGTTTATTTTTCTCACTCCACTGGCAGATCATTTTTCTTGTTTGAAACAGCCTTTTGAAAGCTTTATTTTTAATCACATACATGAAGGTGGCTGATGGCGTCCGGTGAAAGTTTTGAATACTTTGTGAAGGTTTGATTCTAGAGCCGACGCTGATGTTTCTTCTGGTGAGTTTTGGACAAGGAGAGCTGGAACTGAGCAAATGTTCATTGACTGTTGTGCAACACCTCCGTCATCAATGTAAGCATTGTTTGAGGAGCACAGAGACTCTCACAGCTCTAATCAACTCTGAGTGTGTGTCTACTCAACCTTATTCTGGGCTCAGAGTTCTGAACTGAAATAAAAATAACATGTCTATGAAATGCCCCATTCAGATTAAGTAAACGTGTGTGTGTGTGTATGTGTGTGTGTGTATCGATCGTATGCTTGAATGTAAAGCAAACACAGGCACAAGGTCTTTACACTGAGCTGCTGTTAGTGATGTTTTTCAGTTTCAAACAAACAAGTTATCAAAAGAATCTCAAGCATCTTGACTCCTTTTACTGCGGTAAAATGTGCCTGAATTTGTGGGAGTTAAACCCTTCTGACGTAATAATCTGTGCTTTATTACTCTGAAGTATGATTATAGATGAGCTTATGATTCCTAAAACCACGTCAATGGAAGCAGCTTGTGTGTGTGTGTGTGTGTATGTGCGCATGCATTTGTGTGTGTGAGAGTGTGTGTGTGTGTGTGTGTGTGTGTGTGCGCATGCATTTGTGTGTGTGAGAGTGTGTGTGTGTGTGTGTGTGTGTGTGTGCGCATGCATTTGTGTGTGTGAGAGTGTGTGTGTGTGTGTGTCTGTGTGTGTGCGCATGCATTTGTGTGTGTGAGAGTGTGTGTGTGAGAGTGTGTGTGTGTGTGTGTGTGTGTCTGTGTGTGTGTGCATGCATTTGTGTGTGTGAGAGTGTGTGTGTGTGTGTGTGTGTGTGCGTGTCTATGTCTGTCTGTGTGTGTGTGTGTGTGTGTGTGTGTGTGTGTGTGATCAGTGGTTGGTTGGTTGTGATGTTAAAGGTCCTGCAGATGTTCCCTCAAAAACCACTGTGATAAAACCCTACAAAACACAGCCACCACAAAATCAGACTTTAACACCTATTTTACTTTGAGATCATTCTGAGGTTAAATACAGATTTAATATCATACCTAGATATAGTTGAATAGTTATGATACTGTTTTTGAAATCAAATCTTTGCATAGTTATGACAGGAAACACTGCATCTAACAGTGCCTTGGTAATCATTAACATTTTCATAAGTAACTGTAATTTAATTACACTTTTTCCTCAGTAACTGTAACTAATTACAATTACATTTATTTTGTAATTAAATTACGTAATTTAGCTACATGTAACTAGTCACTTCCCAACACTGTGTATTAATTAGGTAAGTTAGATGATGAGAGAGTTCATCACAAGTCCTCAAGATATTATTAGAATTTGTAAAGGTCACAAATTTCATTAAAATATATTTTTTTCTGTTCTTTTTCTAATTTTCTTTCTTATGTATTACCTATCTTACACTCCTCATTGATGCTCCACACATGCACTATAAGTTAGTTTGTTATAAGTTTGTTATAAGTCTTTTTCCTCTGAGATGAAAGAAAAGAAGATGATGATGAGAGCGGCTCACCGTTCCGAACAGTCGTCCGTCCGCGTTCATGGCGAGGTAACGGTTAGCACAGATCCCTTTGATCACCACTTCACCGACGGCCGTGGCCTGGAGCTGCAGCCGAACTGCGAGAGAACAAACACACAAACTCTTAGTCGAAAGCGGTGCTTCGCTAACAAGTACATACTTGAGTATGTAGCAGAATAGTAGGCAAGCTTTGGGACATATACTTCATCATAACTACGCTCTGTTGCTTAGTTACGTGCATTATGTCACTGTTTAAACTGCCCTGTCAATCATCTTGTCACAATTAACAAAATCCACATTTAATTTCATTTCATTTCCTATCGTACTGGAGAGAAGTGAAGAAGCATGTTGATCTGCCAGTCGCGGGTCTGTAATGCCAAGAACTCTCTTCGTATATTTGCATAATGATGCAATTAAAAGTTAATGACCAACCGTATCATTACAAAAGTTCACAATGTTGCTGCAGATGAAATATAACGCACATAACATTAAATAAATATTCTGAATCAAGACATTGATTATCACTCAAACCCTTTTCTCTGCCTGTCTATTGGCTATCCACCATGTTTGTAGTTTTTAAACACTTTTTATGCGTGTTTGTAGTTCTAAAAAAAGCTTTTTTTAATGTTTTTTTTACAGTGCTGTAAAAAGAGAACTTAACTTGTTGTTTTAAGTTTATAAAAATTACAGAAAAAAAAGAGATTAATTGTGCAATATAGGCAGATGTTTAGGAGTTTTCACTCAGTGAGCTTGTGCTGCGGCTGAACTGATGTCAGCTTCATTGATTATAAAGGAAATGATCTTTTCGAGTTCTGTACATATAACCAATCATAATTTGACTAAATGTTTTATTTGTCATGCTGCTACACACTGATAAGCTTTGGGAGTGAGGACAGTATTAAAATGTGGTAATGAATCTGAAAGTGCAATGCTTGATATTACAACTAATTCCATTGCACAAAAATAAATGATAATAATAAATTCCATAGTAACAGAAAAAAATGATGTCAACTTAGATCTGTGCGTTAAGTCTTGCATAGATGGATAAATAGATAGATCTGCGTCAGAAAAGGTTTCACGGATGATTTTCTAAGCACAGGTTTGTTCAGTGTTGTGTTGCTGTGATGAAACAGTCCGTTTGGATGTTTGTATTGGGATCAGATTAAAGCAGAGACGCTCAGATCATGACATGACCAGAAAGTGTGTGTGATTAATGAGTTTGTCGTCAGCTGATGAGTGGCGTCATTCATTCAGTGTTTATGTCTACAGCAGCCCTCAACAAAACACCAACACTGTGTGTTTGGAGCTACTGGACCATATCTCAGATTCAGATTTGCCCCAAAAAAAGAGTTCAATCTGACAGAACCTCCATTTGAAGACACTGAGAAATATCTTCTTTAGACATATACATAATACACTTATGCATCATATTTCTAATTGAAGTCTGTGTGTTAAAGCATTCCATAGTCAATAAACTAATAACACTATATGGTTCCATTTGTTAACATTAATTAAACTCAACGAACTATGAAACATACTTAATGTCCAACATTACCAACACATAATTCAAATCAGAAGTTGCATCTGTTCATATTATTAATTGGACCTAAACTGACATGAAAAACAGTGA
>NC_136745.1:30507074-30589574 GCF_936440315.1 Barbus barbus | reverse complement strand
ACAAATGAGACTGAATAAAAAATTATATTTTAATAAAAATGAATTTAATGAATTTAAATATAATAATACAAATAAATAATTGAACTAATAACACAAATACTATCATTAATGAAATTATCATTAATGAAATTTATGATAATAATAATAATAATAAAACTAAATCATGAAATAAACAGTTTGTGTTAGACAAAACACATTAGAAGTGAATCAACAGGTAAACAACATAACAGACAATATATTTTATTTAAATAAAGGGAATATTATTACAATATATAATATAATAAAAATAAAAATCTGATTCTATGAAACATGCACATTATTAATAATAATAATAATAATAATAATAATAACAATACAGGTTTTTTTTCAATTGCTAACAAGCATGTTCAATACTGAAGCCACATGTTCACAACTGTTCATACGTCTGCATTACCAGCATGAATCTTGGCCAAACCGGGGATCTCAGGTCCAAAACTCACTCACTCGTCTCAAAATAAGCTTGTTTCACCATAACACTGCAATTCTCATTCAGAAAACATACATTTCATTCATAACACACTGATCTAAAAACATGAATTAAACAGTAACAACAGGGAGCATTACATAAACTATGAACGTTTATCTTTGAAGTTTGAATGATAATATTTCATAATAGGATAATACAGTAATAACATCTTTTCATTTTACTGACTGTATTACAGCACAAAGAATGAAGAGAAATCAGCTTTCCCCCCTATTTCTTTATATACCAAAAACAAAAGCCCATCAATATTTACCACATAAAATAAATATAAAAAGTTGAGAAAAATATTCATATAAAATAATAATAATAAAAATAAATTCTGAAGTAATAATTACAACAGCAAACAAAGCATCTCCAGCATGTCTAGTATAATGAGGTGCTGTATGTATTATTGAGTCCCAGCTGCTGCAGGGGGTCTTTCTGTGTTGATGTTGGTTTCCTCCCACAATCCAGAGACACACAGGACAGGTGAACTGGAGACTGTAATGAGTGTGAATATGAACATGTGTGATGGACTGGCCATCTGTCCTGTCTATGACCCAGGAAAGCCTCCAGTCTCATGACCCTTCACAGGACAAGTGCTCGGGGAAATGTATGGAATAGATGAATGGATGGATGTACTGTGAGGCTTCTAGTCGTCCCTCTCTCTGCCACTCTTTTATTCCCCACAGATGTGTCTTCCCTGATCCATGTTCCCAAACAAAATCATTCTGAAGCCATCCGTTTATCAAAACATAACCCAAAAAAAAAAAAAAAAAGATAAAGAAGATGACTAAAAATAGGACTAAAAAAAATTACTTGGCTTTCAGCTGAAATTGCAATTAGTTGTGTTTGGAATAATTATTATACAATTTCATACTAAATATTCTGCTAAGATTTTATATTTCAGTATAATTCCTGCAGAAATGGTCAGTTTGCCATCGTTCTGATCTGAATGTGCTTTAATCAGTTTTGCAGGTTGTGGAGTATGAATGACAAAAGTGTTTGTGGATTTTGAAAAATGTGGTCATTGCATGCGTTTTGTCTGAAAGCAATGAAAAATTATTCAGTTTGTTCCACAGACTTCTGTATCGATGAATGTGACAGTTTTGAACAATGCTTGTTAGCAATAAAAACCTGTAATAACAACAATAATAATAATAATTAAAATAACAGAATAATAACAAAATGTATTCAAAATAATATTTAACTAAAATAAATAAATCGTGTCTGAAAGAGTTTCGTGCTCACAGCTGTCCGTACTAAACACAAGCGCGCTGCGTACTAAGTGTGTAGTGCACTGGAGAGCGGCGCGAGAATGAACTGCGGACTCTAGTTTTTATTCTTATTTATTTTTTTAAATTTTTTTAGAACTACAACAAAGAACAAAATATACAATTATATCAATACATCCAAATAAAAAATACATAAATAAAATAAATAATAAAATTTAAAATAAACGTGGGTTTACAGTCTACGTTACAGATATAAATATACAAATATACATTTTGACAAGAATACAAAGAAAAAACAGCAACTAAATGTCAATAATCCAAAGGCAGCATATATTAGATCACTTTTCAATTAAATTCAGCTCTTTAGCAAATACAATTGTATCTTTACATTTTTTACTATCAATAAACTGAAGAGAGTCCTTATATGAATGTACATCAAGCATGAAAACCTTCAAACAAGGTTTAGAATTATTTATTTTGAATATTTATTTTATTTTCGAATGAACTGCGGACTCTAGTTTAGATTATTTTAGGGTGATTGCGTCATTTCCGCCGTTCGTCCTTCATCTCGTGACTGTCAGAGAACATCATGGCGTGAGTTTATTAATCTTCATAAACTCACAGAAACATCTGCAGACATGTGGAGGATTCAGAGTTTAGTGGGCAGAGGTGAGCTGCGATACATTAATACACCGACACTGATACATCAATATGATACATTAATACACCACTGATACATCAATATGATACATTAATACACCGACACTGATACATTAATATGATACATTAATACACCGACACTGATACATTAATATGATACATTAATACACCACTGATACATTAATATGATACATTAATACACCACTGATACATTAATATGATACATTAATACACCGACACTGATACATCAATATGATACATTAATACACCGACACTGATACATTAATATGATACATTAATACACCGACACTGATACATTAATATGATACATTAATACACCGACACTGATACATCAATATGATACATTAATACACCGACACTGATACATTAATATGATACATTAATACACCGACACTGATACATTAATATGATACATTAATACACCGACACTGATACATTAATATGATACATTAATACACCGACACTGATACATCAATATGATACATTAATACACCGACACTGATACATTAATATGATACATTAATACACCGACACTGATACATCAATATGATACATTAATACACCACTGATACATTAATATGATACATTAATACACCGACACTGATACATTAATATGATACATTAATACACCACTGATACATTAATATGATACATTAATACACCGACACTGATACATTAATATGATACATTAATACACCGACACTGATACATCAATATGATACATTAATACACCACTGATACATTAATATGATACATTAATACACCACTGATACATTAATATGATACATTAATACACCGACACTGATACATTAATATGATACATTAATACACCACTGATACATTAATATGATACATTAATACACCACTGATACATTAATATGATACATTAATACACCGACACTGATACATTAATATGATACATTAATACACCGACACTGATACATTAATATGATACATTAATACACCACTGATACATTAATATGATACATTAATACACCACTGATACATTAATATGATACATTAATACACCACTGATACATTAATATGATACATTAATACACCGACACTGATACATTAATATGATACATTAATACACCACTGATACATTAATATGATACATTAATACACCGACACTGATACATTAATATGATACATTAATACACCACTGATACATTAATATGATACATTAATACACCACTGATACATTAATATGATACATTAATACACCGACACTGATACATTAATATGATACATTAATACACCACTGATACATTAATATGATACATTAATACACCACTGATACATTAATATGATACATTAATACATCGACACTGATACATTAATATGATACATTAATACACCGACACTGATACATTAATATGATACATTAATACACCACTGATACATTAATATGATACATTAATACACCACTGATACATTAATATGATACATTAATACACCACTGATACATTAATATGATACATTAATACACCACTGATACATTAATATGATACATTAATACACCGACACTGATACATTAATATGATACATTAATACACCACTGATACATCAATATGATACATTAATACACCGACACTGATACATTAATATAATACATTATTACACCGACACTGATACATTAATATGATACATTAATACACCGACACTGATACATCAATATAATACATTATTACACTCTTATGATGCTGCAATGTTTCACTGTGTGCCATTATGTGACGAGAATCATTAAGAGGAGCATGACTTGAGTTGATTATGTCAATAAAACACTTATTTGAATAAGTTTGAGGATAGTTTCGGTTTCAGTTTCTGAACAGATCGAATGCAAAGTGTATTATATATGATATCAAACACTTTCTGTCATTGATTCATCTGTAGAGGTGTTCACTTTTATAAACAGAAGGATGTCTATTGATTCACGAGGGAAACGTTAAAACACACACACACACACACACACACACACACACACACACACATACACACACACACACACACACACACACAAAAACTGCAGCGCTAATAAAAAACAAAAAAACTAAATCTATACTATATCCATCTATATTTGAATGGGTTTAAGCAAGATAGATGGATTAGCTTCACTATACAGGTATTTGCAGCAAGTTTTGTAAACATTACATCATATCATGCATTGATTATTACGTCGATGACATTTACAGTATCATTTTATTCTGGAGAGTGATGGAGAGACAACATTAATATATTTTTCTTGTATTTAACCCTTCTTACTTATGTGTACATATACCTTAACTATTTTTTTTAAGTTAAATACATTTTAAATAAATAAATTTTTTAAGTAAAAATAAATCTATATTTTAGTTCAATAATATTTAATATTTTAAGGAGATCTTTATGTTCCATTAATGACAACTTAAAAAATTATTTTATTACTTATATTACTATTAGTATAGTATTTAAGGTTCAACTAGAGATAAGGGTTTTAAATTCCAATGCAAAGAGACAAATTAGAGTCATTTTGTGGTCGGGTAGGTACCTGTATGGCTCTTTAATAAATGCATCTACTAGTCTAGTTTCTCAAAAGAGTATTGCAGGTCATACAAGATTACTTATTTTTAGGTTTTGTATTTGAATAAATATTTAGACATGATTAAACACTAGACACAATGTGAAATTTAAAAAGTTCATAACTTACATCCTTTGTAATTTTTTTTAATGATACTTGTATAAGTACTCACAAGTGATTAATAAATGCAGATTGCAAATGCAAACAAAAATCACTCCAAACTGAACTTAAAAGTTGGCAATCTTGATTATCCTCATTATTCTTAGTGTGAGCCGTGCTTTAGATTCATTAACACTGAACCTGTGCTTTGCTCTTGACCTGCAGTGTTGAGCCGTTGCCATGGAAACGCTCAGCTGCGTCTGTCTCAGGGTCATCACGTGGAGGACGAGGTTATCAGCTCCTCCATCCTGACCAGTGGACTTCACACGTCTGACAGCAGCAGGTAACGAGCGACATGCGTGATCGCCGACGTTATACGTGATCCTGACACAGCTAACCATCTCTCTGTCAGTTCTCACCGAGGGGAAGACGGTCAGAAAAAGAAGAGAACATCTCACTTCTGCTACACTGGACTGCCGAGATACAGCGCTCTGGATGCAGTGGGATGGGTAATTCACTCAGAACTCTACTGTTTCGTATGTCATCTCTGAGGTGTGTTTTATGAACTGACCATGGACCGCATCATCTGAAATCTGAATAATCTTTCCATTGATGTATGGTTTGTTATGATAGGACAATATTTGGCCGATAATTATTTGAAAATCTGGAATCTGAGGGTGCAAAAAAATCTAAATATTGAGAAAATCTCCTTTAAAGTTGTTCAAATGAAGTTCTTAGCAATGCATATTACTAATCAAAAATGAAGTTTTGATATATTTACGGTAGGAAATTTACTAAATATCTTCATGGAACATGATCTTAATATCCTAATGATTTTTGGAATAAAAGGAAAATTGATCATTTTGACCCATACGATGTATTAGGGCTGTCCAAAAATATCAGAATTTCAAATATTTGTTGCATTTAAAATTAAAATCCACATTCGAATGTAAAAACATTGTTAGCCTGTCCAGTTGAAGCCACTGGATGCGGCGCTGCTCATTCAATATATTGCAGAATAATAGGAATATCAGTGCAGAGATGATGATGTTTACAGTAAAACTGAAACCAAGCCGTTCACACAGAACACATATTTATCACATTTTCTCGAGGGACGTCTATCACCGTTGCACTCATGTCTCACACAAGAGAGCCACGTGTTTAGAAAGCATGTCAAATTAATGCAAGTTCAACTTTTAAAAAACATGTCTCGCGACTTTATGGCGAGGTTTGGTTGCTCATCTCACTGCATCTCATGTTTTAAATGAAGAAAGTATTCTTTGTGATTGGTTTTCGGCCCTTTGTATTAAACTATACATCCATGATGCTGTTTTGTTTCTAATTGTTTAAGTAACTTTATTAATTATATATGGTTTCCAAACATTATTTTAAACATGATGCACTTTTTTCAAAGATAGTCTTGTTATATATTGCTCGGTGCGCCCTCTTGTGGCCTCGAGAGAAGCCAAAAGCTTTTTGTACCCCTAACTGAAATTATGCCTTTTAAATTCTAATATTGATCATATTTAAGTACAAAATTCGAATTGAGTTTTTCAGTCATTTTGACAGCCCTACAATGTATTGGTGGCTATTGCTACAAATATACCCGTGCTACTTATGACTGCTATTGTGCTCCAGGGTCACGTGTGTGTGTGTGTGTGTGTGTGTGTGTGTGTCTTTGTGTGGTGTGTGTGTGTGTCTCTGTGTGTGTGTGGTGTGTGTGTCTGTGTCTCTGTGTGTATGTGTCTGTGTGCGTCTGTGTGTGTGTGTGGTGTGTGTGTCTCTGTGTGTGTCTGTGTGCGTCTGTGTGTCTGTGTGTGTGTGTGTCTCTGTGTGTGTGTGTGTGTGTGGTGTGTGTGTGTGTGTGTGTGCAGGGCGCCGCTGCGGTTCTCTTCATGCAGCTCTGTCGCAGGATTCACTCGCGGCTGTCCTCGGATCAGAACTCCGGAGCGACTCAGATCAGAGACGCTGGACTCGTGCGGAAATGCTCCTACAGAGTCCTGATAGACGTCTGTGAGTGCTGCTGTCAATCACACAACACTCCGACCAATCAGAGACCAGCCAGGCCAACTCAGGCGTCTCGCTCAGATTAATCAGGTTTATTGACATCATAAAAATAACTGTCATTAGTAGCATTTACATGCTTATACATAATTTAAATAAAACATCTTGATTAAAAATATAACAATAAGGTAAACACAGAAATAAAAAAAATGTCAGGCAGTCATTCGGCCAACATAGATGTCTTCCTCAGAGCAGTTTTATTGACAAAAAAAAAAAAAAAAAAAAATCAGTTATATTTACTTGAATATGATACATTTAAATAAAAAAATCCAGAAATATATTAAAATATAATAATAATTAAATGTACAGTAGAAATAAAAAAATTACCAATCAGAGATCAGTCAAGCCAACACTGATGTCTTTCACTCAGATTCAGAATTGAGTCATTTTATTGACCCGCTATAAAAACATTATTATTGCCAAAGCATTAGTAACACTTACATGCATATGCATAATTTAAAACCCCCCAAAAAACCAGATCAAAATAAATAATAATAATAAAAGCAGAAATTAAAAAAAAGTCAGACAATCAGAGATCAGTCAATACAAATATGTAATTTCCAATTTAGTTTACACACATATGCATAATTTTAAACCAAAATAAAAATGAAGATCAAAATAAATAACAACAATATTAATAGTGACATTTAGTCATTTAGCAGACACTTTTATCCAAAGCAACATACATATGAATGAATGACTAGCTAAACTATTATTTATTATGTAAACATGGCTGTGGATTTCAATTTAGATTCAGTTCAGCATCTCCACGTCAATAAAAAGGGGTTTACCATCATGCTAACTGAACAGCAGACTATGTAAACTGAGTCATGTAACTTTTTAATGTTCGGTTGACTGTATTTTAGTTTGATGATAAATAGTTTGTGACAATCTAGATTCAAATGAAGTAAAATGAACAGTGTGTTTGTGCATGTGTCTCAGTGTCCAGGCCGAATGCTTTATCTGGCGATGTGACGAAGTGCCTCTGTGAGGCGCTGCAGACTCCAGAGCAGGAGGACACTGACCGTAGTCATGGTGACAGTGATGGAGACCTGACCTCTGACCTCCAGACGGCGCACAGCTCTGATGACCAGCAGGAGGAGCCAGCGAGCGCCACATCACACTGCGGTCAGAAAAACACACATTCACAGCTGAACACAATATTAGATAATACATTTTATATTTCAATTTTTATTTTATTTTATGTTATTTAAATTTTTGGAAAGGTTATTTATTCAGCTTTCAGATGATGTAGAAATCAAAATCTCAGATTGTGTTGTATTTGACTGTAATTAAAATGAATACAATAAAAATAATACTATTACAGATTCATACAGTAGAGATGTGGAGCACTAACTCATGATTCTTGATTTTCTTACAGATGAAACCCTTTTTCCTGAACAACCGGAACCAGAGGTAATCTTTCAGACCCAAGAACTCAAAACTGAGCTGAATTGATCTCAGGGCTTCTACACGGTCTGGAAAAGTATTAAAATAAAAGAAAGCAGAGTATGGAAAAATATGAGCATTTCCAGACTTTTGCCCCCATTTAGTTTATTATAATAGAAAATTAAGAATTGAATGAAAAAGAGTTTAGTAAATAAGTGTGTTTTCACGGCAGCTGTTTAGTGATTGTCAAACACGACTCAATGAATTCAAGATGCACTTTTTTTTGCATTTTGGGCTTCTTCTCAGGATATTCTTAGCACTGTTTGACATAGCCTCGAGCACCTTTGGAAAAATAATAAATATACAGACTTGTATGCATGCATGAGAAACCATTAAACCCAGCATGCGGGACGATGCACACTGAGCCACTGACTGTGCCATCAGCTCATTTCATGTCATGTGTTTCTGCAGAGGATGTGCTAAATTGGACATGAGGCCTTGATATTAGAGGGACTACCATAAGGAAAGCCACATTTTGAGCGAGAGCATCTTTATTAATTCATGTGCATCCATGCTCTCACAGTAAGATGGCAGTGATGCACAAAGGAAGTGTTATGTAAAACTAGGAATGCGCATGTGAATAGTTTCTCGAGGACACAAAAAAGTTTCTTGTGTGCATGCAAAAGTCACTTCGAGAAAATCAATGAAATAAAAAATTATATTTACAAATGACTATAATATATACCAAATATAAAGCTGAAAATAGTGCTGTATGTTAAATATGGTCCGGTTTGGAAATTTGAGTCTGAAAAAGTATGTAATTTTGAAATGGAAAATGTTGAGGACGACACTATTGTCTTCTGAAGCTGAACTTAAAGTCGTTTCATAATTGATTTTACAATATTAATCCTGTGTTGTTTAAAGCGCTATAGAAATGAATCTGGTATGTTTCCCGCAGGAGCGTCTCTCTCTCGATGCAGCAGCACAGAATCTGAGACGCGTGGCAGACGGCAGCGTTCCTGTAATCCTCAACATCATCGGTAATGATCACATGCTCAAAGCTGCTGATGCCTGATGTGAGCGTGTGTCTGAGTGTGTGTGGTGCTTCAGGTCTGGAGAGCGCGAGAGCGGGCGACTACGAGACGGCCTTCTCCTGCTTCCTGGCCTCGGCGCAGCACGACTACAGCAAAGCTCAGTTTAACCTGGGAGTGTGTTACGAGAGAGGACGAGGAGTGCAGACGGACCTCAGCAAGGTGCTGGATTTACCCATATTTACTATACAGGTTTATGTATTTGCATGTTTGAAAATATTTGCATGCTTGATGTTAATTGCATAATATAACTTGCTTTGGAAAATTAGTTGCAACATGTCTCAGATGATTAAACAAGTTATTTATATATCAGGAAATGTGGTGCATCATTTAAAAGAACAAAAATTCTATCTTGAGATAAAGTAATAATAATAAAATAAAAGTTAATGCATGAAAAAAAATTGCTCTGATTCAAAATAAATTTAAAATAAATCTATTTTCTATTCACATCTAAATACATTTGTAACGAACATATTTCCAGATTTATATTGAGAATCGTTTATAAATCGTCAACAAAAGATGCCAAAATAAAAGCTCTATATTTTATTATTTGAAATTATTTTTTTTACAGACATAAATAATTGTATTGTAATTTACTGTTGTTAGATAAATGTAAAATAAAATGTAATTAAAATTAATTAATTATTTATTATTATTAAATTCGTTTTTTTATCTTACAGCACAATAGTATTATTGAAATAGTAATAGTTCTTTATTTATTTGTTTAATTTTTTTATTTAAATAATAATTATAATAATAATACTTATTATTTATTAAATACATATTAAAATTTTACAGTATAGTAGTATTATTGCTTTAAAATATTTATTTTTTGGTTGGTTTAATTTTTTATCATTTAAATAATAATAAAATCATTAGTAACATTATGTAAACATACATTTAAACACATATACTGTATTATTCTGAATAAATGTTGCACCTCAAACATCAAACAGCATTGTTCAGAGAAAAAATAAAAACAGATAAGCTCCATGGGTGTACTGGTTTAATTGAACCAACAGTAATATTAATACTAATAACTGCTTCTGTTCTGTTTAACATGACTGTATGTAATATATTCTGTGGTGTCTCAGGCGGTGCATTATTACAGACGCGCTGCAGTCGCTGGGCACCGACAGGCTCAGTATCGCTGTGCTAAACTCCTCCTGAGCAGCAGAGGGCAGCAGAGCTCAGAGACAGACGACGCAGCTGCGCTCAGATTCCTGCAGACGGCCGCAGACGCCGGACTCACCCAGGTACTGACGAGAAAGATAAATATCTCAAATAAAATTATAAATATGAAATATAATGTAAATATTAGTGTTGTCAAGCGATTAATCGCATCCAAAGTAAAAGTTTTTATTTACATAATATAAATATACACGTAAATACACACACATACAGTATATATTTGGAAAATATTTGCATGCATTTACATATGTTTATATTCATATAATATATATATTTAATAAATGTGAAATTTTTCACAAATATATACATGCATGTGTGTGTATTTACATATGCATAATAAATATACACAATACACATATTATATTATGTAAATAAAAACTTATTTTGAATGCGATTGTGATTAATCGTTTGACAGCACTAGTAAATATAAAATAAATATATGAAATATAATATAAATATAGACATATAGAAAATATCCAAAATTCTGTAAATAAAAATATCTATCTAAAAATTTTTTATAAATTAAAAATGTATTTTTATTTATTATACAATTAACAAAAAAGCAAAAAAATGCCTCTAGCACTAGCTTGCTCTTCTTTTTCTGTTCTATCTGTTTTCTTTTTATTTATTATACTTGCTGTGTGCTGTTAATCTAACTGAGACTCGTCACAGCACTTGTGTATCACTGCTCTTGGGTTGGTTTTGATTGCTTCTATTGTCCTCATTTTTAAGTCGCTTTGGATAAAACCGTCTGCTAAATAAACTAATTTAAATACAAAAATGTATGTAATATAAATTATTACAATCATATTCACATATATCATATTCAAATTAAAATATTAAAATATATAAATTATGATATGAATATAAAAAGTAAATTGTATGAAATAACAAATATAAAAATATAATCAAAAATGTAGACACATCTGTGTGTGTGTGTGTGTGTGTCTGTGTGTGTGTGTGTGTGTCCAGGCTCAGGTGTTTCTGGGTGTGGTGTTGTCTCAGCGCTCAGACTGTGATCAGAGGAAGTGTGTGCATTATTTCCAGATGGCGGCTGAGAGCGGGGTAAGGTTCCTCTCCTCAGACGTGTGATGAATGAAGAGCTTATGTTTTAGATGATGGTGATGAGATGATGCTGTGTTGATGTGCAGGACCCTGCGGCTCTGGTGTGTCTGGCTCAGTGTTATGAGATGGGTTTCGGTGTTTCTCAGTGTCTCCAAACCGCTGTCAGACTGTACCATCAGGCAGCGGCCGGCGGAAACCAGCAGGCCAGAGACAAACTGAGAGACAGACGCAGCCCAGACGGTCAGACTCACACACACACACACACACACACACACACACACAGACACAGACACACACAGACAGACACAGACACACTCTCACACACATATCCAGTGAAAATCCCATTGTCCACTTTGGGCCGTTTTGACTTATTATATAAACATTTAACTTGTTTAATTTAATTATATTAACATTTAACCTTTTTAAAATGCTGTGTGTTCAGTTTTAATGCATTCAGTCTATGTTTAATAAAAATAAAATAAAAAATACTTTATAACAAACATTTTCCCATAGCAAATGAGCAACTTTATTGCAGTTTTTCTTTTTAAATCTGCATTTGATTTATAAATCTCTCTCTGTCTCTGTCTCTAGTGCTGCGCTCGATCAGATCGGCTCCCTGCTTCTCTGTGATTGGTCAGCTGAATCTCAACTCCATGTTTCCTCAAGAGAGCCACGATGAGAAGCCCCGCCCACAGCAGCGATCTGACCAATCACAGCCGCTTCCTCATTCCTGGAGCACAGGAAGTCTGAGTGTGCTGCCCTCCATCACGCTTCAGATGCTCAGAGCTGACAGCAGCCGCAAGCTTTGGACGCTCGGGGTGTGATAATGTGATCAATTCATCTCTCGTCTCATAATCGCATCTTTAAAGCACCTTATCTGTCAGTTACAAGCATACGCACAAGCTTATATCCATTAGAAACACACAGAAACAGCCAGATCTGACAGATGAATGTTCTCAGCCAATCAGAGCAGAGCTGGAGAGTTCCGAGCTCAGTGATTGGCTGGGTAAAATGTGATAGATTATTCATGAGCTTTCCTTTCAGCCACTTGCCACTGCCAGTGGGAAGTGTTAGGGTTTTGTATATACTTGTGTTTGGTTGAGGAGAGAACGTCTGAATACAGTGGAATGAGTGTTTTTATTGAGCGTGTAGAAAGAGTAAGCTTATCTTCATATATTTTGTGTATAATTGTGTTTTTAAACTGTCTTGTGGAGGTCACATGGTGTCATTTTCTTGTTTTCTGTGTTATTTGGACATTGTTTACATGATTATATTAAAACATTAAACTCACATATTCATTCAGAAGCAGAAGAATTAAAACGAAAACCATTTGATTGGCACTATTTTATCACTAAATCAATTGCATGTGCCAAAGGTTTCATTAACATGTGCCTTAATCAGACGTGCGGTTCATGGAAAGCCAACAGGATTTCGAGCCTCAATTTCAGAGCCAACTTTGTGTTTTTGGTCTTTTTATGTTTTGCCATATGCGGTTTATTGAGTGTCATTTCACCCTAAAGCACTGTCTAAACTACAATAAACACTTTATTTGTACATTCAATAACTTGTGTCATGACACTATTTAGGTAAACTGATAAAATTAAAGTTGTGTTGATTCATGAAGATTATCTTGAACAAAATGTATAAGAATCATAAACTTAAATTCTGCTATAATCAAAAGCCAGTGGTAAAATCCTATAGTTTTTTTTTGTTTTGTTTCTTTTTTGCTAGTCAGATAAACTTAAAAATACTCCAGGTTTGATGTCATCAGTATTTTTGGTTTGTTTTCCCCAAAAATATAAATGTGTATATCTGCTAAAATGTCACTTTTACAAGTACTCTAGTATATGAATTAACTAAAAAACCCATTAAAATTCAGAAATATTATCCGTCTGAATGCACTGACACTGATCAGATGAGAACAAAACTTGAGCTGAAAAATGACTATATTGTCTTCATCAAGCTGAATTTGTTTAAAAAACTTCTTTATAAAGCATGTTAAAACCAAAGTGCTGTACAATTTCAAAAATAAAATAAAAGAATACGGTAAGATGAAAACAATAAATTAAAATAAAGACCACAAACACATCTGCTTAAGCATAATGGTCATTAAAAGTAATGAAGGCCTTATCAAACAACTAAGCTGTGTGTGTGTGTGTGTGTGTGTGTGTGTGTGTGTGTGTGTGTGTGTGTGAGATGGAGAGACTGCAAGAGAATAGGCCACTTGTAACAAAAACAGTTTGACAGAAGAATGACATCGTCTTCAGGTTTAACTCTTTCCCTGCCTCTGACAGAATTGTCCGGCTTTCTGTGTTTTCGCTCTTATACGGTAGGAGGCATGATTAAGGTGGGAAAGGTAGAAAGAGAGAAATGATAATGCACTGATTACAACAATACACAGTGATACACAGTTAAAGGGGAAGCTAACATGACAGTACATTATGGATTTGTGAAGCAAAACAAGTAGGTATACGAAAATATTGATTCTTAGAAGTCGTTATACGCAAACAGCCCTGGGCAAAAAGGACCCAAAATCATACACAGATCATTGACATTTACAGGGGATCTTTGTCATAAAAGTTTGCTTAAAAGTGAAAACAGAAACCAAACTCTCAACAACACACAGGTTAATTAATCATTTAAACCAGTTTTATCAGGGTCTGGTACAAGTGATAAAACAAACATTTACAGTATTTTCATTAGTTCAGTGGGAAGAGTGCCATTATGTCATCTGCAAATAAAAAACAAATTAAACACATTGAAGAGAAAAAATGATCTGGAAGCAGAAATGATCTATACTTGCTATATCAAAACGTTTGAAGTACAAAGCATGTTATTCTTGTGTCGTTAGAAGCAACCATGTAAACACACATAATATCTCTTTTACTGTCTTCTGAATGCAGTTCAATTTGCATGAAACTTGGTACACATTCATTTTGTCTTCTGAGAAACATGTAAATAGCTTCTGAAGGGCAGAACTAAATGAAAAGAAGACCTTTAAACAAAATAGGAGCAAAATTCTAAGTGCCATCATGTCATCTGCAAATATGAAAACACATTGGGGAAAAATTATATGGTTATCTGGATGCAGAAAAAAAGTTGCTATTTGAAAACTTTTTAAAGTACAAAGTACTCTTGTCAGAATCAGAATCAGAATGAGCTTTATTGGCCAGGTAGGTTTACACATACGAGGAATTTGTTGTAGTGACAGAAGCTCCACAGTGCAACAGAAAGACAGCAACAGGACAGGACACAGATAATAAAAGAATAATATACAAATAGGCAATGTACAAAGCAGCAAAAACACAATATATAATATAGACAACTATGTATGTACAGGTCAAGTATGTGCAAATTAGAAATGAGAAAATAAAAATAAGTGAGTGTGTATAATGTATTATAGTTGTGTGTTCCACGTTTATTGTCAAGTGTTCATGAGATGGATTGCCTGAGGGAAGAAACTGTTCCTGTGTCTGGTCGTTCTGGTGCTCAGAGCTCTGTAGCGTCGACCAGACGGTAACAGTTCAAAGAGGGAGTGTGCTGGTAAAATGATCAGTACACAGATGGCGCACTAGGTGACGCTCTTTTGATACAAAACCATTGTACTCACAAATCCAGAAGTAACAAGATTGCAATCCTTTCCTCAATCCTTCCTCACTCCCCAATGAGAAACTCTCCTGTGCACAACGACGACGAGCTGCTCGTGTTACTCCTTCCTCCTCAACTAGTTATGAAACTGCAAAAATCTACAGTACACAGATCTCCCTGATGATCTCTTTAATAGCACGCATGTGACATCAACTCCAAACTATTCACACAACTGTGATAGTTTTACACTGTATTAATCACAATCTACTGGCTACACGTATTGAGTATATTTCATTAAAGAAATTGTGATTCAGTGTTGTATAGAAAATATTGAGGACTTTTTACTAATAAAACCAAGAGATGTGTTTTCTGCCTGAAGAGCGCACACTAAACAGTGCCTGATTACTGAACTAAGTTATCTTTTGCGCTAACACTGTCAAAACACACAAGGTTTACATATAGACTAAAATGAAAGTAAACAGTTGAGAGAAAAATGGATAGTGAGTGTAATATTAGATGTGTGCAGGTCTTAAAGGGACAGTAGCCTACTAAACATGCTGCGGACTGTCATTAAAGCATTGGTCTCAAACTCAATTCCTGGAGGGCCACAGCTAACAGTTTAGCTCCAACCAGTTCCAGATCACACCTGCTTGGAAGTTGCTAGTGATCCTGAAGAGCTTGATTAGCTGGATCAGGTGTGTTTGATTAGGGTTGGAGCTAAACTGTGCAGAGCTGTGGCCCTCCAGGAACTAGTTTGAGACCAATGCATTAAAGGGGTAGTTCACCCAAAAATTTAATTTCTTTCATTATTTTTTCACTCACATGTTGTCTTCATTTCTTCTTATATGAATGTTTCACTTTTTGAAACAAGTTACATTTTAGATTCATTACATGTGAAGTAAAACATTTCAAAAGTTTTTTTGTTTTAATTTGGATGATTAGCGCTTACAGCTCATGAAAGTCAAAAATCAGTATCTCAAAATATTAGAATATTTACATTTGAGTTTCAATTAAGACCATCTCTACAGTATAAATTCAGTGTATCTCTTATTCTTTGAAACCACAATAATGGAGAAGACTGCTGACTTGGCAATGATCCAGAAGATGAACATTGGCGCCCTCGACAAAGAGTGTAAGTCACAGAGGGTCATTACTGAAAGCTGTGGCTGTTTACAGAGTGCTGTATCAAAGCATATTAAATGCAAAGTTGACTGGAAGGAAGAATTTGGGTAGGAAAAGGTGCACAAGCAACAGGGATGACCGCAGGCTTGAGAATACTGTCAAGCAAAGCTGATTCAAACACTTGTGAGAGCTTCACAAGGAGTGGACTGAAGCTGGAGTCAGTGCATCAAGAGTCTCCACGCTCAGACGTCTTCAGGAAAAGAGCTACCAAGCCACTTCTGAACCAGAGACAACGTCAGAAGCACCTTACCTGGGCTGTGGAGAAAAAGAACTGGACTGTTGCTCAGTGGTCCAAAGTCCTCTTTTCAGATGAAAGTAAAAGTTACATTTCTTTTGGAAATCAAGGTCCCAGAGTCTGGAGGAAGAGTAGAGACATGTTGCTTGAAGTCCAGTGTGAAGTTTCTACAGTCAGTGATGATTTGGGCTGCATGTCATCTGCTGGTGTTGGTCCACTGTGTTTTCTGAAGTCCAGAGTCAATGCAGCCATCTACCAGGAAATTTTAGAGTACTTCACGCTTCCTTCTGCTGACAAGCTTTATGGAGATGCTGATTTCATTTTCCAGCAGGACTTGACACCTGCCCACCCTGCCAAAGGTACCTGAAGCTGGTTCAATGACCGTGGTGTTGCTGTGCTTGATTGGCCAGCAAACTCGCCTGACCTGAACCCTATAGAGAAACTAAATTATGTGTTTCTATGGCAACACTATCAACACCAAAGCCCTCACGTGCTCCTGAACTCATAATTATAACTTGTAAACTCAGAATGTTCTGAGAGGTACGATTTGGACCAGTGACAGATGTACCACGTGACTGCCGCCAGGCTCATTTTGGTGCATTTTGGAGGAGTGCAGTCACAGCAGGTGGTGGCATTTTCCCACATTTCTGCGTATTTTTTATATTTGCTTGCTTGAAAATATTTGCATATTTGATGTGCCCCCCCCCCCCACTATCAAATTCAGTGTGGACCAGCAACTGTTTGGTTACCCGGACAGTTACCCGGTTTACCTATTCTTCCAAATATATTCTTTTGTGTTCAGCACAAGAAATTAATAGAGGTTTGGGACAACATGAGTGAGTAAATAATGACAGAAATTAAATTTTAGGGTGAACTTATGTTCATCAACGTAAGTGGTATTCTGGAACTATGAATTAAATTGAATAAAACAGCAAAACAACAACAACAACAACAACAACATCTTCATACAACGCAAAAGAGATTACCTTAGATGAAGTTTGATTGATTTGTACACAAGTTTGGACCCATTCTAATTTTTTTTAATTGTTTTTGAAAGAAATGTCTTATGCTCATTAAGCCTGCATTTATTTGATCAAATATACAGAACAAAACAGTAATATTCAGAACGGATGTGTTAAATAGATTAAAAAAGTGATAGTAATGAATTTTTTTTATTGTTATAACATATTTATTTATTATTTTTAAACAACTTTTAATAAATCAACAAATCCTGAAAAAAGGATCACAGGTTATAAAATAAACATTAAGCACTGTTTAACATTGATAATAAATCAGTATATTATAATGATTTCTGAAGATCATGTGACACTGAAAACTGGAGTAATGATGCTGAAAATACAGCTGCAGATCACAGAAATATATTTGAAAGTATAGTAAAATAGAAAATCATTATTTAAATAATGATAAAAAAAATTGGCATTTTTTATCAAATAAATCCAGGCTTGATGAGCATAAGAGACTTCTTTCAAAAACATTAAAATAGTAATGTCCAAACTTTGCAAAATTTTAAATTAAATGTTGTATAAATAAAAAGGTTCGGAATCATATTTGTTTAAAGTGCTTTTTTTGGGGGGGGGGGGGGGGGGGGGGGGGGGGGGGTGCTCCAACATTAATTTTGCCTAGGGCCTCCCAGTGTCTAGAACTGGCCCTGTTACCATGTCTCTTAATCAGATTGTGTAAATGTGCAGTTCATGAAAAGCCAGCTGTATTTTGCCATGAGCCTCAATATCAGAGCCAACTTTGTGTTTTTTGTGTGCTTAGCATGAGGTTTATTGAGTGTCATTTTACCATAAAGCACTGTCTTAACTACAACAAAGACTTCTGTGTTTCTAACTTTGTGTTTGGTTAATATGTACTAACACAATGTACAATTACTGGACCCTCGCTGGATCCTCTTCAGTTTGCCTACAGAGCAAACAGGTCTGTGGATGATGCAGTCAACATGGGACTTCATTATGTTCTGCAACATCTAGACAGACCAGGGACTTGTGTGAGGATCCTGTTTGTGGACTTCAGCTCGGCTCGGACTTCCTGCCCAAACTAACTCAGCTCTCCATGCCCACCTCCGTCTGTCAGTGGATCACCAGCTTCCTGACAGACAGGAAGCAGCTAGTGAAGCTGGGAAAATTCTCATCCAGCACTCGAACCATCAGCACTGGAGCTCCTCAGGGCTGCACAGAGGTTGTACTTTCTTCACCAGCTGAGGAAGTTCAACCTGCCACAGGACTTACTGAAACAGTTCTACTCTGCCATCATTGAATCCATCCTCTGCACCTCAATAACTGTCTGGTTCAGCTCAGCTACCAAATCTGACCTCAGAAGACTACGGAGGGTAGCCCGGACTGCTGAGCGAATCATTGGTACAACCCTCCCCACTCTCCAAGAACTGTACTTATCCAGAGTGAGCAAAAGGGCTGGTAAAATCACTCTGGACCCCTCACACCCAGCACACTCCCTCTTTGAACTGTTACCGTCTGGTCGACGCTACAGAGCTCTGAGCACCAGAACGACCAGACACAGGAACAGTTTCTTCCCTCAGGCAATCCATCTCATGAACTCTTAACAATAAACATGAAACACACAACTCTATTTATACACTTTATCTAACACACATACTTAGACTACATTTCAATTTGCACATAATACACCTGTACTTACAACTGTCAATTTGTATATTGTTATTCCTTATTTACTTGTTCTATTTTATTTTATTATTTTATTAGTTTTTTGTTCTGTCCTGTCATTCTGTTGCACCGTGGAAGCTTCTGATATGAAAACAAATTCCTCGTATCTGTAAACATCCTTGGCAATAAAGCTCATTCGTATTCTGATTCTGATGTGTCAAGTAATATGGTGTTGCATCCTCTTTGTCTAGGGGTGGTGGGGAGAGTAACAAACGAGGGACGAAACTAAATAAAACAACAGGGAAAAAGTGAGAAAGAGTTCTGTCTGCAATCCAGTTCTTAGAACATAAAAAATAAAATATTATTTTTGCCTAAAAATCTTACAACATTGTAGGGAACGTTTTTGTAACTTTTTTAAAAAAAAGTTCTAATCACGAAAAAACAAACAAAAACAAAAAACCCCCCCATTTTATTCTAATAGACATTTTAAGGTTTTAGAAACAGGTCATAATAACATTTATCATAATAAGTTTTTTTTTAACTTAAATTTGATGTTTTTTATTCTTTCTGTTGTTATTATAGAGTGTTCAGATGTGATGTGTCCGTCAAATAAATACTGCAGGTACCATTAATCTATGCATTTAAACAACTAAAAAATATATGTTTTTGAGCAGGTGGGTCGACGCTCCGTCCCTCCAATCATTCTGCGTGCCTCATGAATATTAAATCAGTTTCTAGACGCTCAAGGAAACTCGAGACGCAATGTCAGAACGACCTGATTAATATTCATGCAGTATCTTGCGCTCGGCGCTCTGATTGGTCAGCGTACGCGTACACAGAGACAGCGGCGCGGGGCGCATGCGCAGAGAGGCGCGCACACTGGACGCTGTGCGGAGAGCAGAGGAGCGGTCTCTGATTGCGGGCGTCTGGGCTTTAAAAGCGGGCGTCACCTCGCGGCTCCGCATCAGCATCTCCAGGCGAGAGAGGAGCGGAACGAGCTGGTGAGTGACAGTCTCTGGACGCATGACGTCATGCTATCACACACATTATTGATTATTCTGATTGATCTGATGCATCTTCGGTGCTGCAACTTCATACAATTGAAGCTTGCATTGAGTTTGTTTATGCACAGGATGCGCGTGACTTGACACTTCTCGCTGTCACATCAGTGTCATGCAGGAATAATGCGTGTATATATGTTTAATAATGCGCGAGATGATGATATGCATGGAGCATTTGTTGCAGACTGTGTGTTTAAGTTGAGATGTGCGTCATTCATCGCACAGAATGTTTTGGGCCGATCAGAAGCGATCTGTCATCATCAGGAGGACAAACAACTTCTGTGCATCCTCATGTCATGGCTGTATTTATCAAACTTTGGAAAATATTGACTTTTATCTAAAATACTTCGGTATCAGTGCTGTTGAGTCTTGTATTTGATGATATTTTTGTTTGCGTATTGCATATATATATATAATCAAAGAGTTGTTTACATAAGTGTCTTTTACTATATTATGCATTACTGAGTCTTGATTTTTTTCTAGTAGGCTATATCTAATTTCAAATATTATTGCATATATGATTTGTAATCAGTCAGAATATGCAATTATTGCAATACTATACTGTAGTAAAGTTATTAAATCTTGCATTCTTGATGATATATCTTATTTCAGATTTTATTGCATACAGGATTAATCAAATAGTAGTATGAATTACCCAGTAGTATATATTATGTAATGCTGTAATATATTAGGATTATAATCAGAGTTAGAATATGCAATATTAGCAATAGTATATACTATATTATAATGTTTTAGTCTTGCACTTCCTGTTATATCCTATTCAAAATTTTATTGTTTATAAAATTATAATCAGATTTAGCATATATTATTTTCCAAATGTCTTTTGCTACATTATGCAATATTGCGCTAATCTTGCATTTGATCTTATTTCAAATCCTATTGCACAATTATAATCAGTCAGAATATGCAATTATTGCAATGCTAAAGTTATTAAGCTTTGCATTTTTGCTGTTATATCTGAAATCTTACTGAATGTAGGATTGTAATCACAAATTCTTTTGTCTTTTTCAATGCAATACTGTACTATACTAGTAGAATTCCTGAGTCTGGCCATTTTATTGCTCATAGGATTAATCAATTAAATTATTTTCCAGCTGTCTTATCCTATATAGTGAAGATACTGAATCTTGTATTTTTGCTGGTATGTCCTATTTCAGATATTTTTGGTAAATAATTTTCCAAGAGTATTTTACTGTATTATACGATAGTGCACTTTACTATACTGCCGTTTTGCTGTTAAATTTTATTGCATATAGGAATATAAACTATTTGTTTTGTGCAGATTTACAGACCACTCCCAGTAAGATGTGTAAAAACAAGTTAAAACAGCTTAATCCTTATGATTTTCTGTCAATATGCAATTAATATCCAATTGCCTTCTTGAATAACTTTATCTGTAAGTAAATCTGAGTTATTAATGAACACTATAACATCGTTCTGAATACAGTATCAGGGTTGTGATCAGTCAAAACACCATTTGGCTGATGCACAGAAAAACAGTCACGCATGTGGAGACTGACACACATTGTGTGTGTGTGTGTGTGTGTGTGTGTTGCATGCGGGCTGTTGTGCTGAATAATGCTTTATAATCACACTGATCTTCAGTGGAAATCTGCAGTAAACACATTTTCCAGCCCAGTCCATCACAGCCGTGTGTATATGTGTGTTTGTGTGTGTTTGTGTGGACTGGACCCGTTTGTCGTAGTTTAACGTGAGACGCTGTGCTGACTGTGCAGTTCATGTAAAGGTGATCGAGTCTAAGAGTCACAAACACACAGTGAAACACGGCTGATTAACAGAGCAAATGATATTATTCATTCTCATTCTCAGTAATGTTTCGTACAAAGTCTCAAATTCATCTCAGATGGCAACAGACATAAATGTAGCTGTAGATTTCTTTATTCTTTAAAGATATTCTTTATGGCTCAATCCAGTCAGCACCTTATAAAAACAGAATTAGGGCGCATATATATATATAAACAATGTTGGGGAAAGTAACTTTTAAAAGTAATGCTTTACAATGTTGCTACTCGCTAAAAAAAAGCAACTAATTGTGTTACTTAGTTACTTTTTATGGAAAGTATTGTATTGCGTTACTTTTGCATTACTGTTTCTCTTCTGGCCTGGCTTGTTTGTTATTGTTTATAAGAAAAAAAGATGTTTGTTTATCTAGAGTCATTTTTGCTTATTTATATGGTTGAATTGGATCATGAAATGTCAGCAGCAAAGACGCTGGTTAATAAAATGGCATTAAATACATAAAGGATATTTGTGTTACTTAACAATTAATTAGTTTGCGTCATATTCTGAGTATGCATTTCCCTGTTTTTATTCATTTTGAGGAATACTGAATGTGTTTTTGTGCCGTGAGATGAGTAAATGCATGTTGACATTTATTCTAGAACTACAGTAATATCATGATCACACACACAACACCTCTGCACTTTCTCCTGATTCCTCTCAACATAACATTGCAGGAGAAGAGTAAAGATCTGAATTAATCTCAGTGCCGTCTGGGAGAAATGACTGAGACATCAACACGATCTCACAAGTGTGATATTCTTTATATTAGAAAATACTAAGATGTGATTATATTTGTGTGTGTTTTCCTTTGGCAAAGATCTAAGCATCCTTTCCCAGCTCTGTTTTCAGTGACAGGAATTAATGAAGCTAATTAGAACTGGTGGCGAAGAGGTCAGAATCAGAGTTGTGAGATACAAATAGAATTGTGAGATATAAAGTCAGAATTGTAAGAAAAAGAATTGTGGAAGTCGTCAGAATTGTGAGGAAAAAAATAGAATTGAGAGATGTAGTCAATTGCGAGATATAAACTCAGAACTGCAAGAAAAAAATATAAATTGTGAGATTTTAATTAAATTTTTTTTTTTAAATGTATTTTTATTTTTTATCCCTTGGCAGAAACAAGCACCTATAACAATGAGACCAGAAACATGAATTATAAATTAACCATCACTCTCTCTCTCTCTCTCTCTCTCTCCGCAGCCGATTAATCGTTTGCGATGATGTCACTGCAGAAACCTCCCCTCAGACGCAGCGCATCGACCGTAGAATCGACCAATCACAGCGGGCCTCTGTTGACTCCGCCCACCTCGCTCAACTTACGCTCCTCCCACAACCAGCAGCTGAGCTGCGACACCATAAAGGAGGGCGTGGTCGCCGTTTCCAAGGAAGCGCAAAGCTCGAAGAGTCGGCAGAAATATGCGCTGACCAATATCCAAAACGCTATGGGTTTGAGCCAAAACCCTGCCCCTTTGACCCAAAGCCATGCCTCCTCGGACCGAAAACCCGCCCCCACGAAATCCGCCTCCTCTTCGTCCCTCTACTGCTCCTCGCTCTCCTTCTCCACCTCCAATCCCAAACTGGCCAAAAACGGCACCAACTTGCAGCTCAAAGAGGAGCAGCTGGACCTCAACAAGAACGACAAGAACCTGGTGAGGACCAGCTGGGATTGGCTGGAGGGGAAGGACAACCAGAAGAACCCCACCATCAGGAGGAGGACCAAGAGCTTTCTAGAGTACCATCGAGAAGAGGAGGCACCGAACAGCCCAGATAAAGACACACAGGCCGAGGAGAAACACCTCCTGCCCAAACTAGAGGCACAGACGTGGGCTAAAGAGAACCATGTGGAGGTGCACCTCACCCTCCCTCAGAACCACCTGCTCCTGCTGGCCAGCGAGGAAGAGGAGGAGGAGAGTCCTGGAGAGGCGCTGGAGGTTCACGAACACTCGCTCCGGCCCAATAACGAGCGCATCGGCCACGTCAGAGATGGGTCTCCGGGGGGAGCGCGGCTGCAGAGGAGTCCCTTACGCCTGAAGCTGAGAGGAGACGAGCCGGAGGAGTCGCCTGAACACCCGGCCAGACCCGAGAAACAGGAGGAGGAGGAGGAGGAGGACTCCAGCTGGACCACGCTATCACAGGAGAGCCCGTCTGTGGAGACGCCTCAGGAGACAGGTGACCAACAGACAGATACGCTCTCCTGCTCAGCAAGACTGCGTTTATTTGAGCAAAAATACAGTAGAAATTCTGAAATATTATTAGAATTTCAAATAGCCGTTTCCTATGTGAATAATATATTAGGGTGACCAGACGTCCCGAAAAATTCGGGACAGTCCCGAAATCTAAGCTGCTGTCCCGAATCCCGCTCTAATTGTCCCGAAAATTATACTGAAGCAAAATCTTAAATAGTTATTGTCTGATAAAACATAAAAAACTGTCCGTGGAGCGAGGTTGAGTCATCCTGCAGCCTGGCAACCAGCCCCCGCCGGCTGCTCATTGGCTGCAGCATCTTGTTTTATTTTTTTTTGGTTCATTAACTTCAGTTTGAAGTATAAAAATAGCCTAACGTTACTTCTATATTATATAAAATTATATGTATATGTAGGCTACTTATATTAATAAAAACATGATTGGTTCAGTCACTTTCGTTTGAAATTCATTATCTTTATTATTCATTATTCACCCCCCCCCCCCCCCCCCGGCTCATCTGGTCACCCTTTAATATATATATATAGTAAAATGTAATTTATTCCTGATGCAAAGCTGAATTTTCAGCATCATTGCTCTAGTCTTCAGTGTTTTTGAAGTCTTTTCTGTGCAGCGAGGCTGCATTTATTTGATCACATGTACAGTAAAAATTGTGAAATATTATTTCAGTTTAAAACAGCTGTTTTCTATGTGAATGTGTTAAAATGTAATTTATTTCTGTGATGCGCAGCTGTATTATCAGCATCATTACTCCAGTCTTCAGTGTCACATGATCTTCAGAAATCATAATAATATACTGATTTACTGCTCAAGAAATATTTCTGATTATTAGTAATGTTGAAAACAGTGGTAAAACCGTCATGCGTTACTATTCAAAAGTTTGGGGTCAGTTTGTTTTTGAAGGAAGACTCTTCTGTTCACCAAGGCTGCATTTGTTTGATAAAAAAATACAGTATAAACAGTAATATTGTGAAATATTCAAATTACCATTGGAAATAAGTGTTTTCTATTTGATTATATTTTAAAATGTATATTATTTCTGTGATGCAAAGCTGAATTTTTATCAGTTTTTATCAGGTATCCACCATTTCGCTTGCATTTGCTAATGAAAAATAGATTTAACATATCATTTTAAGAGAATTTGGGGCTGGAAAACAGGAATTGTGAAGCGGTTTAAAGTACTAATTAAACTTCAAAAGGTAACATTTTAATATAATAAGAGCATTTATATAATTTATATTGTACTGTGTTGTAAGAGTGCTGTTTGAATAAGCAGCAAGCTGTAGTAAAGACATTTCAAAATACAAGTCTCTGTGTATTTTAGGCTCGATTATAATTAAAAGTCCTGCATTATGCAGAACATTTTATTTTTTCTGGTTATTATTGATATTTTACTTGTACAGTAAACTGTGTCTGGCATTTAAGTAATTTATTATCATTCATTATTTTGAATTAAATGCCAGATACAGTTTATTGTGTAACTGAAATATTAAAAATTCAAAATGTTTTCAAAATATAAATATTTCTATAATTTTTAAATGAATACCGTTTAAATCCAAAACCTTTTGCTTTGATCCTTAAAAAATATGCTGATTTACTGCTCAACAAATATTTCTGATTATTATCAATGTTGAACACAGTCGTGCTGCACAATATTTTGGTGGAAACCGTGATACATTTTATTTTTCAGGATTCACAGATGAACAAAGTTCAAAAGAACAGCATTTATTTGAAATGCAAATCTTTACTAACATTATAAATGTTTTAAGTGGCACTTTGATGAATAAAAAGGTTATTTCACAAAAAGTCAAAATCTTTCTGACCCTGAAATTTTGAGCAGTAGTGTTTCTGTCTGAAGTCATGCACAGCGTTATATTTATCTCCTGTGTAGCAGGAAGCAGCAGTTGCTATGACGACAGACAGTTTCTGAAGCACTGTGTGTGTGTGTGTGTGTGTGTGTGTTGTAGGTGTTTGGGAAGAGCCTCCTCAGGTTCAGGACGTGTCTCAGGAGTATTTCTGGCGTATTTCAGCTGATTCCACTCCTCGAGATCAGCTTGTGGCTGGCGACGCCCACTCTGACCAGGAGGCGGAGCTGAGGCTGAAGGGGGCGTGTCTTCCTGTGCCCTGCACTAAAGCACAGACTGAGGTAGACACAGATCATCTCATACCACATAATCATAATGGGTTTCCTGTTGAGACAGGAAATATTGAATTAACAAATATTGATCTTTTTCAAGCTGGCACGAAATAGAAATTGCAATCATCTTTTCTTCCCGATTATGATCTATATCAGTGAAAAAATTGTCCATCAGGAATTGATTGAATCATTGTTGATTGCTAAAACTAAAAGCATTAAAAACATTTTCATTACTTGAAGAAAAATTTAACTAAAATGAATTAAAAATGAAATTTTGAAATTAAACTTAACTAAAACCATATAAAACATTTGTTACTTGGATTAAAATAAACCTTAACTTAAATAAATTCTCAATTTGATTGAGTTTAAATGGTATTGTAAAATAAAAAATTTAACTAGATCTAAAAAAAGACAATTAAAATTACTAAAACTTGAACTAAAACTAAATTGAAAACGTAAATGAATACAAATTATTAATAAAAATAAAAGTTTTTGAGTGAATATTTGAATAAATGCCTGAAATAAGGTCTAAGATAATGCATGTTTATTCTACAACATAAATATATATATATATATATATATATATATATATATATATATATATATATATATATATATATATACAGTGCCCTCCAAGTATTGGAACAATGAGGCCAATTCCTTTATTTTTGCTGTAGACTGTAAACAATTGGGTTTGACATCAAAAGATATGAGATGAGAGATTGACATTTCAGCTTTTATTTACAGGTATTTTCATCTGGATCTGATACACAATTTAGAAGATAGCACCTTTTGTTTGAACCCACCCATTTTTCATGTTACCAAAAGTATTGGAACAGATAGAATTAACATAGATTAAAGTGAAAAAGACTTAATATTTAGCTACAAATCCTTTGCTTTCAATAACTGCATCAAGCCTGTGACCCATTGACATCACCAAACTTTAGCATTCTTCTTTCGTGATGCTTTTCCAGGCTTTCAGCGCAGTCTCTTTCAGTTTTGGGGGGTTACTCCCTTCAGTCTCTTCTTTAGCAGGTAAAATGCATCCTCTACAGGGTTTAAGTGTGGAGATTGACTTGGCCAGTCTAAAACCTTCCACTTCTTGCCCCTGATGAACTCCTGTGTTGTTTTGGGTCATTATCTTGCTGCATGATGAAGGATCTCCCAATCAGTTTGGCTGCATCTTTCTCTAAATTGTCAGACAAAATATTTCTGTAGACTTCTGAGTTAATTGTGCTGCTGCCATCATGTTACATCATTAATGAAGATTAATGAGCCTGTCCCAGAAGAAGCGATGAAAGCCCAAGCCATTACATTACTTGTGTAATGTGTACTATAATGTACACCTGTGTTCACTGTGTTTCAGATGAGCTGGTATGTTTGGGATCATGAGCAGATCCTTTCTTTCTCCAAACTTTAGCCTTTCCATCACTTTGGTCCATAAAATCAGTCCATTGAACCCAGAATTTCTGAGGCTCGTCTCCTATTCTTCTTGCTAATGAGTGGTTTGCATCTTCTGGTGTAACCTCTGTACTTGTGATCATGAAGTCTTCTGCGAACAGTAGATTGTGATACCTTCACTCCTGCCCTCTGGAGGTTGTTGCTGATGTCACTAACAGTTGTTTTAGGGTCTTTCTTTACAGCTGTCACAATGTTTCTGTCATCAACTGCAGATGTTTTCCTTGATCTACCCGTTTGAGGTGTTACTTAGTACACCAGTGGCTTCTTTCTTCCTCAGGAGATTCCAAATGGTTGTACTTGCTGTTGCCAGTGTTTGTGCAATGGTTTGATAGATTTTTCATCTTCTCTCAGCTTCACAATTGCTTGATTTTCACCCATAGACACCTCTCTGGTTTTCATGTTGGTTACACGTCTAACTAACTATAAATGCAGTCTGCACGGATCTGAAACTGAGCGCAGACATTCAGTGCTATTTATTGTTTGAACACACCAGGGCAACAAAACACACCTGTCAGTCATATGTTACAATACTTCTGGTAACATGAAAAATGGGTGGGTTCAAACAAAAGGGGCTATCTTCTAAGTTGTGTATCAGATCCAGATGAAAATACCTGTAAATAAAAGCTGAAATTTTAATTCATTCATCTTTTGATGTCAAACCCAATTGTTTACAGTCTACAGCAAAAATAAAGTTATTGGCCTTACTGTTCCAATACTTTTGGAGGGCACTGTATATTAAATGAAAACAAAATCCAAAATATTAATTTTGTCATCATTAATCATCATCACAGTGAACATCATCTACTCACTAGCTGTGCTTATACTAGCGCTCTGGCAAACTATTCTAACTTAAGCTTTCCAGCTGTTTGAAAGAATCGTCTGGAGTTTAGTGATGACAGTGCTGACTAAAAACGCTCTTTGTTCTCCATTGACAAACTGCGATCGCACACCATCAGCACAGTATCAAACAGATGCACGTGAACCTCATCTAACCACAGAGACGTGACAAGCACAAATAACACTAGGTATAATCACCAAATGACAAATAACAATAAATAAATACAGCAACAGTATAAACAGAACAGTGAAACATAAGCATAGTTAGGCTAATCTGCATAATTTATTCATGTCACTGGTATATTGAGTACCGTATTATTATCCACCGATTCCAAATCTTCCTCAAAAGTGCTCATGTTTTCAGAAATACACAAAAGAGTGCACAGAAACTATTATTTGCAGCTATTTGTGATGCTCTCTCGCCACACCATGTTCTCACGCAGTGAAAATACATCTCGGAGAAAAGAGGAAACTGACAACGTGCCGACAGTCAACACAGAGCAGGTTACTTCTGGTATGAAACAAAGTATCAGCAAATTTGGCCTTTTTTTAAGAAATGCAAACAGTAAATAGTGTTTTGTGGCTCTTTAATGTGTCGTGACATTGCTGTAGCTCCTTGTGAACCGATCATCTCTAACTCTTTTCTAGTTATTGTAGCACAAAATAAACATGAATGAACATCAGAAGGTATCTTGTTTCAACTGCAGAAACATGTCAAGAAATACTTAAAAAAACACGTAGTCCTAATGTGTAAACTAGAGTGCTGCACAATTCAAAAAATAAAATACAAATAGATTTAGATTAAAAAATATACACTGAAAATGCTTCTAAATGGCTTGGTCATTAGAAATAGTGATGCCTCAAACAAATAACTGGTGAACTTCGCAACACTGACACGGTTATTGAGCTGAACTGAATCAACACTGATCTGAATAATGCTGCTGTTGTCTTTTTCTGAATTTTGCAACACTGTTTTTTCATTGTTTGTTTCTATGAACAAAATATGTTCTAAAACCGTTTCGCTAATATTCTAAAAACGTTATTTCTGAATGTTCTCAACTTTCAAAACATACAGTTTTTAAAACTATTTTTATATAAATGTTAAGGAAACATTCCATTTTGTCATTTTAGATTTAAATGTCTGAACATTCTGAAACAGGTAGTAACATTTAAAAAAAGTTAAACTAACATCCAGAAAACGTTTCAGAAAAAAAACATTCCATGATTAATGTTTTTCTGCTAATGTTCTGAGAAATGTATTAATGAATTTGTTAATGTTGAATGAACATTGTATTAACGTTACTGGAAGATTTGTTCATAACTTTGCGAGAACCTTGCCAGAACGTTCTGAAATCATTATATTTTATAAAGGTACTACAGAAGTAAATGTGATCCGTGCTGGCGAAATGAGTCGGAATGATCACATTTTCAAAAAAGTTTGAAGGCGATAGAGTCAGCAGATTTGATTTAGAAAAGAACTGAGTTTTCTGAAGATTCCAAAGAAAAAAAATCATTAAGCAATGTTGCATATTTTTCCTCCAATTCTTTTCTTAATAATAATTACAATTAAAAATAGCTATATTGTGACTAATAATAGAGTATCTTTGTTATTAAAAATAAGAGCAAAGATGCAAATATAGAGTTTACTCAAGAGCAGCGAGTGATTCAGTCTTTTCTTTTAATGTTAACATTGAGACAGATCTATATTAAGATCTATTGTAATGCACGGATTTAATATAATGTTACACATCAGATTTTTCCCAACCATTAACTAAAGGTTCATGTAAGACATAACAGATTATGTTTGTGTGAATCTCACCAAGACATATTTCGCTATAATGTACTTTATAATGTACTTAATGCATCTTATACACACGCTTTGCAAATGTCCGTCATCGCAATTGTCTTATTTTCATCAGCATGGGTTTGAACATCATATTTCACTGGTTTGGATTCGTGTCATTGAGAATTCGATATGAATATTGATAAAGCTTGAATGCTTTGTAACAATAAACCTTGTGTTGAGAAGCAGCAGCCGTCGTCCAGAAGTGAGCAGAGAAAATTCTACTCCTCTCAGAAAACACACAAATAAAGGTCATTTTAGATGTTTAATTACTATTTGGAGTATTGGGATCGCTAGAAGAGGGCTTTATAAACTCATCTTTGTAAAAACCTCAAATTCGACCAAAACTGTAATTTTTCACTTTTTTTTTTTTGTCTGTAGCTCAAAATTAGACCGCGTGCTTTCCGACTCATTTTGCCAGCACGGCTCACAGATGTGACTTGTCTTGTGTCTAATGTGTGTGTGTGTAGCGGCCCAGCAGTATCGTGTCGGACAGCTCTGTTGAACCTGTTCCTTCATCAGCAGCCTCTTCACCCTCCTCTTCCTCGCTGTGCTATGAGGTGATGGGCCGCGCCGCCGGGTTCCTCAACAACAACTACCTGGTAAACACTGACAATAAACACATGCACACAGCGCTTTATACAGGCTTCATCCAGCATAATTAAAGGGGTCATATGATGCGATTTCAAGTTTTCCTTTCTCTTTGGAGTGTTACAAGCTGTTTGTGCATAGATAAGATCCCTGAAGTTGCAAAGACTAAAGTCTCAAAACCAAAGAGATATTCTTTATCAAAGTTAAGACTTGACCACACCCCCTAAAACGGCTCACTCAAACACGCCCCACATGTCTACGTCATGGTGTGGGAAGATTTGCATAACCCCGCTCAAACATCTACGCAAAGAAAGAAAGCAGAACTATTATTCTGGCTGTAGTATTGTTGCTGCCGCCGGCGCCATGTCCTGGAGATGCTGTGCAAGCAAAAGTACTTTGTTTGGGCTTCCAAAAGAGGACACAACTAGAAATCAGTGGTTAAGTTGTATTTACAACACTGTTCCAGAGCAGTTCAACCCAAATATTAGAGTGTGTGCAGCGCATTTTACGGAGGACTATGTCCTGAACCTGAAAGAGAGTAGCCTACAATGCAGGCTGCACAAAGACTGTTTCTATAAAGTGGGGCAACTCCAACTTTGCAAGGACAGTCTGGCGCTTCTGACTCTCAGCCTGTAAGTATGTTTCTGCTACTGACTATTCAAACATGAGTTATGAGCTGTGAAGAGTAGTGCTTGTTTGTCGTTTCTCCGATCACAAATGCAGACATGGTAATGCGACGCGTAAAAAGACAGTATAAGTCATAATCAGTAATTATGTCCCCACTGGATGCAACAAATGCCTCGTTTATAATGGGTTTTATTGTTTTTGTGTCGTCGCGCCGGGACACGGCATCACAATACGGTAAGGGGGTGTAACATTTCCGTCTCACGCTTGAGGTATTCGGCCAATCACAATGCACTGGATAGCTGGCCAATCAGAGCACGCCTCGCTTCTCAGAACGATGAGCTTTGTACAAATCGACGTGTTTCAGAAAGGCGGAGCATAGAGGAGCAACAATAATGTACAGTATGTGGAAAATAATGTGTTTTTTTAACTTTAAACCACAAACACATTACACCAAATACACAAAATAGTGTTCTTTTTAGCACCGTCATATGACCCCTTTAACAGTGCACAATCTCTGTACAGGACCTGACGGAGACATGCGAGACCCGCGAGCGCCGGCACGAGAGAGAGCGGCAGGAGGAGCGTGAGAGAGAGCGAGAGATGAGCCGAGTGAGTTTGGGAGCTCACGGCGGCCCGTACAGCTTCATCAACCACAGGTGAACACACACACCTGAGTGTGATATTCATCATACTGAGACCGCCTCATACTGACCGCTTCTCTCTGCAGAGCTAAAGTCCCATCAGCCCCTGCAGACACCGTCATCCCCATCAACGACCCGGAGACACAGGTACATCTGCATATCAAGCACTAACCACTCTGTGGCTCATAGAAGGGATTTTTGGCTGTAATTAATTAACAATACAATCTGCAATAAGTATAATGAACACCAAGCATTAAACAAGGAATGACATTAGATCTTATAATAAAATAATATAATAATTATTATTATTTATTAAATAAAATAAATATTTTTCCTATCTACCCCAAAATAGTTGTTCTTATTAAAGGGGTCCTATTATGCTTTTTCACTTTTTGAATTTGTCAGTGTGTAGTGTGTATGTTTAAGCATAAAAAGATCTACAAAAGTTACAAGTCCACTCCAAAGGGAGATATTTCGTTTTTAAAACAGTGTAAATAGCCTGTCTTGTTGGCAAAGGCTATTTAGTATTTACACTTACTCTGCCCACTAACGTGTGATGGGGTCGGTCAACACAGAAGAAAAGACGCTAATTTATCATCAGTTTCAGTGGTGTAGATGGTACGGCGCATGCTTTTTGACACGATCGACCCGAGTTCGAGTCCGCCTTACTTTTTTTCTCCGTTTTCAAATCTCATATCGCATCAGAAAGGCATTTATTTTCAATAAAAATCAAGGAAATAAAGTTGAAAATAAAAGTAGTAGATGTAGGGAGGGCTTTATTGTCCCAATAAAGTGGCATACATTTAGTAATTTGAATTAAAACTATAATTTACACTCAATACGTTATTGTGTATTGTTTTATAATGTACTACAATATTGAGCACTATTTGCAATTAGTATAAATAGCAGAAAATCTTGCCATTTTAAGTGTAAATAGCATCTATCGCAAAAAATATACTATTTATGCTTAGTGCAAATAACCGCTGCCTTTAAAAAAATCCCTTTTCAAGAACTACAGCGAACGTCTCGTTTGGACTACAAAGTTGTTTTCCTGTATTTGTGACATCACAAAGTGGGTTATTAGAATATCATTAAAATAAATCCCGCCTACGGAAATTCTAATGGTTGGCGGGTGGAGAGAACGCTTGGTTGAGCACGGCTCGTTTCAAAATCAAAACCCAGTGCAAGTGATCACTGTTTCACAATTTTGGATGTCCTTTTCATTTCATCTTGCGTGTAATGTCTGATAAAGCAGGGTTTGTGTACAGCGTTACCGGAGAAACCTCGCTCTCTCTCTCGCTCTAACAGCGCCTCCTGCTGGCAGATAATTAATTTGCATATATATGCCGCCACAAATAGTGCAAGTCTGTGGGGCTATGGTATAAATAAATTAATCTGTATAACAGTTTCACTGCAATTCATGTTATAATGTTAGAATTAAAGAACAATAAACATAATACCGTTGCACTTATCTGGACATAGTCAATGCAGTTGACATCCTATCTAAAACAGGATTTAGCCAAAAAAACACAACAACAATAATGTTACCACTTTAATATGTCGTGTAATACCCCGTTTTGGCGAGGGGCGGGGCAATACTGAAACACCGTGTAAGCTGTTCTCCAATCACAGCGCACTGGGACAGCTAACCAATCACAACACATTTCGTTTTTCAGAAGGCAGGCCTTCATCAAACCCGGAACTAATCGAGCCGTTTGTGCCAGGCTGGGGAGAAAGGTATTGTAATAATGTAAATTATGTGAAAAATAATGCGACTGTCGAGCCACCAAGCATGAGAGCATGTTCTAGTACACCCCCAAAACAAAATCAAGACTGTGTAAAAGAGCATAATAGGACCCCTTTAATTTCAACAGCATTGTCCAGTGTAATATAAAGTAATTAAGTAATATAAAAAAGTAAAATACATACATAAATATATTAATAAAATAAAAAAAATTATATATATATATATATATATATATATATATATATATATATATATATATATATATATATATATATATATATAATTTTTTTTATTATTAATAATTACTAAATAAAAAATAAATTAAAAAATATATATTTTCTTTCCTGTCTACCGCAAAATATTTGCTCTAATTTTAATGAACTTGGTAATCTTAATTAAAACATCCCAGGTTTTAACTAGGACATTGGCAAATATTTTAGGGAAAAATCAGATTTTTAAGCTGTTCGTCTGGATATATTGATATGCAATTTTCCCAACAATCACAAAGTTATAACAGCGTTGTTCAAGAAGATAGAATTGGGATTACTGTACATAACAGAAACACAACCATTTCTTGCTTTTATTTCAATTAAATCACTGAAAGAGGTAAAAAATAAGTAATGCGATCTCGTTCCAGAATGAGACTGAATTAGTAGAAGAATAGATGTGTTGATTCATTTTCAAAAGCACAAAAAAAGAACAGTTTTGGATGAATCTCCATGAATATAGCTGAGAAAACATAGCAAGGGTAAACATTCTGAAGGATTTTACTATGAATCGCTTGTGTGGTCTTATCAAATGATTATATCCTGGTCAGATATTATGGAAAGACATTGAAGAATAAATCTGTTGCCATAAACCCTCAGCTTTCTAGTAAAACCTCATAAATTACATGAGCTCTGGGTTCAGATTTAACAACAGCGTCATCGAGAGGCGCCTCCTGGACCTGCAGCCGCGAGGATAACGAGATGTGTGTGTGTGTGTCTGTGTGTGTGTGTGTGTGTGTGTGTGTGAGAGAGAGAGAGATGGAGAGACTGCAGCAGAACACAGGGCACGTGTAACAGTAGCAGTTTAACGCAATGCATTGTGGGAACAGAGGAATGACATCATCTTTAAGTTTAATAAACAGCTAATCTCTAATAAACAAGAATGAACTGCAAACAGTATCTGTTACAAAATTAGAGGGATTAATACCAAAGAAACATACGTTATATGAAATGATTCCTTTTATAAATGAAATATTTAATCATTGATTTTAAGAAAATTGAAATGACGAGTGTATATGAACAAGATTGGCCACACAAAACTAACTCATGTATATTTATTGAAAGGAGAAGTCTGTAAAACATTTTATTAAAGTGTCCTGCTTTAAATGGAACTAGAACACAATTTATATGAAATAAGTAAATAATGTTTTCCTGTAAAAATATTAATGTTTTTAAAAGATTGTATACAACAGGGTTATTATAGTCAGCTAAAATTAAACCATTATTTAAAAAACCCAAAGAATATTTGTTACTTGAAATTAAATTTAAATTTGTTTACTGAAAGAAACAAACAACAAAAATTATACACCCAATTAATTTAATAAATACACAATATTTTATTTCAAGGTAACATTTCATTTATTTAGTTTTACTTAATGCATTAAAATAAGTACAGCTGAATTAAATAAATTAATAAAAATAGACAAATAGGTAACAATTACTAAAACGTTAACTAAAATGGTATAAAAAAAACTATAATAGTATCTCAGTGATACTAAAATAACACTGGTGTGTATAATATATATATACACACACACACACACACACACACAGATCTGGGCCTGTATTCACAAAACATTTGATCTCACCACAAAGAGTTCTCCTAAATAGCAGTACAAGTTTAGCGTTTTCTATTAAAACCTATTCACAAAGCTCCTGAGACAAACTTTTACTAAGAAATAGAGAGAAGTGTTAAGCTCAGAGTGAGGGGGCGGGGTTTACCTCGTTGCTATGGATGATGTCAGCATGCTCATTAACTATGCACACAGTGATTGGCTGATAGTCTCTGTCAGAGATTGATTCATAGAAATATTGAGTGCAATGTTATGTTGCCATATTCAAATAAAGATTTTAAAATGCAGACTAAGTGTCAGTAATTAAACAAGTATATGTTCAGTTAATTGTCAGCCTCTTACACGTATGCTTCTCTTAATTAGAGGATATGCATATAAACAGCCTTTTAATTAACATTAGAATAATCACGGCTGATAGTAAGACATGCAAACATAAAAGTAAATCAAACTGGATGTAAGAACAGCTGTTGTTTCTTGTCCAGCTGGTGAATGAAAACAAGGATATTAATCAAAGGAGAATCTGGAGTTGGAATAACCTCTGAAACCAAAGGTTATACCTTCTTAAAAGCGCAGTATCGTCAAATGTTTACGTCCCGAGACAGATTGCTGGAAACAGCTTTTTTAGGATGGTTTGTGACTTAGGACTCCTCTTCACTGCTCCTAACCTTTCACAGATTTAGGAGCTAGTTTACTCTGAAATACTCTTAGAGCAAACATTTAGGACTGACATGCCCATTATTTTTTAAGATTTTCTCCTAAATCGGCAAGTTATGAGCTGCTCGTATGCTGAAGGTGTTTAGTGAATGTGGGCGGGTGCTGGTGTGTTGCAGATGTTTGCGGTGTGTTATCTGGGCTGGCTGGAGGTGCGAGACACGGATGTGACGTCTGAGAGGAGCGGCGCGATGCTGAGCGACTGCATCCAGCAGCTGCAGCAGCGCAGAGAGACACAGAGGCCGCGGGTGAGACGCAGACGCAGACAGACAGCGCTCTGATCTCATTCACACGCTCACACATCTCTCGTCTCGCTCTCAGACTCAAGCCATGCTGCTGGTGCTGCAGGACATCACCCTGACCCTCATCGACCCCGCTGACCACACCCTCCTGCACTCGCAGCCAATCAGCTGCATCCACGTCTGGGGAGTGGGGCGGGGCTTCAGCAGGTCAGTGACGTTATTCTCATCTGCGTCCCTGGAGCACAAAAGCAGTCATGAGTAGCACAGGTATATTTGTAGCAATTGCCAACAATACATTGTATGGGTCACAATTATAGATTTTTTTTTTATGCCACAAATCATCAGGATATTAAGTAAAGATCATGTTCCATGAAGATATTTTGTAAATTTCCTACTGTAAATATATCAAAACTTCATTTTTGATTAGTAATATGCATTAAGAACTTCATTTGGACAACTTTAAAGATGATTTTCTCAATATTTAGATTTTTTTGCACCCTCAGATTCCAGATTTTCAAATAGTTGTCAATGGAAAGATTTATTCAGCTTTCAGATTTAAAAAAAAAATTACCCTTATGACTGGTTTAACATCAGCATCATAAATCCTCAAAGTTTTTCATATTTGTATTTTTTTTAGTGCTGTCAAACGATTAATCCTATCCAAAATACTATACATACTGTGTGTGTGTGTGTGTGTGTGTGTGTGTATACACACAAACATATATACAAACATATGCATGTATATTGAAGAAAAATGTTATGTTAATATATTAAATATATTTATATATAATATAAAATACAATAATGTTAATATATAAATGTATAAACATTTTTATTATTTTATTTCAGGTTTATTTGACAAGGACAATGCACATCAGTAATACATAAATGTACAATGTGCCAGAATTAGCCAGAAAGCTATTTTGCATCTGCAGTCCCTGGACTGATGGTAAAATTGTCACCCTAAAAATATAAAACAATTAATCAAAAGATAACAAATACATATAAAAGTTACACAAATCCTAAAAAATTAACATCCATGTAAAAATGATACTATACCTAGATCCAACAGATCAATACCAGCTCACTCAAACACATACATGATCCAGCAGTCAAACAAAATAAGCAACGCATCACTAATCCATAATATCAATATGCAAAGACAATAAGCATACAGACAAGTAACAAACATGTAAATATATTCAAAACATATACATGCATGTGTGTGTATTTATATATACACAGTACACACACACATATATATATATATATATATATATATATATATATATATGAAAAAAAACTATTTTGGATGTGATTAATCGTTTGACTGCACTCATTTAAAAAAAAAATAAATAATAAATAAAAAATAAATATATATATATATATATATATATATATATATATATATATATATATATATATATATATATATGAACATTCATAACACTATTCTTTGTATTATATCACCTTTGCATCAAATTGCAAAAAAACTAGTTAACGCTAAAGCGAGGGTGTTTCTAATGCAGCGTCTGTGTGAGGGACGGATAATTTAACATCGTTCTCTCTTCTGACTGTTGTTATCGGTCTCTCATTTTCCCTTTGATGGAAAGTCGTGAAAACACCATCATGGAGTTTTTCATTTGCTATTTGAGCAAATGGGAATGCAAAAAATATATTTGTGGTACTCTCCCATTGAAAAAGGTCCATTATGCTTGTTTTAAGCATAATAATTTGTGTGTGTACAGTATATGCAACCCCTTTCACAAAACAAAGAGGCTCATTCAATCAGATTTTAAATCAATTTCGAAGCAACTTAAGTCTCTAATGAATGCTAGTGTACTGCATACTGCAAAGTGTGTATATGTGTGTATATATATATATATAAAATGTGAAAACTACACTATGCAACAAACACACATTTTAGACCGCAGTGTGCTACACTGTCACATGATCTCGTTTTGTTGCATATTTCATTCAGTTATCATCACACAAATAAATGGGCTTATTTTAGTATACAAAGTTTGTGTAAAGTGTCGAATAATGTCAATGTTCAGAATAGCATACTAACAAATTATGAACTATACAAATTGGGAATTTTATGCATTTGTTAAATACTCGGATGACCTGCTGCATTTGTTCAAATGTGCAGTATGCATCCAGAGCAGGTTATTATCAATAACTAAAACAATCTAAAACATTCAACTAAAAACTGAAATAAAATATATGTAAAAAAATATATATTTTTCTCATTTAGTTTAAAACAATAAGTACTAAAATAAGTTACTTAAATAAATAATAATTATATATAAAATATTTTTTTATATATAATTATTATTTATTTATATATATATATATATATATATATATATATATATATATATATATATATATATATATATATATATAAACTATAATGGTATCTCAATGAGACTAAAAACAATCCTACCTCCAGTGCAGGGCATTGTGGGATAAAATGTGAAGTCTGCTTTGGTGGTTTACCGCACATTTTAACATATAGTAGGTCATTTGTGTATTTATTGAAAAAAAGCACACTTTGAGCAACAGTGTACAGATATTCTTTTGCATTTTTTTTTCTATGATTTATATTTCTTGGTTGTGCATATGATTTTCTTTTTTTTCTTTTTTAGATGAGCATGCATTATATGATTGTTTGATATTTGGATAATTCATGCATAAAGACAAAAGGTTTGTGCACAATATGCATACTGCAGAAATGTGTGCAGTGCATTGTGGGATGGTGCTCTGGTGGTTCACTGCTGATTCTGGTCTTTGGTGTGTAGAGACCGTAGCAGGAGGGCTAGTGTGAGTGGTGTTGAGGTGATGAATGCAGCAGAGCGTCTCAGTCTCTATCGCTCTCTTCTGTGTCTCCTGAGGCTGATGGGTGTCAGTGGTAACGACACAGACCGGAGACTGATGCACTGCTGCAGAGACTCTCTCTCGCTCTGATGCATGTCTGCTCTCACGTGTGTGTGTGTGTGTGTGTAACAGATCCTCTGCTCAGAAACACACTGATTCATTCAGTCCAGTGCAGAGTGACTCTCTCAGAATGACTCGGTATGTGGGAGAATCCAGTGATGTTATCAAGATTAAATGAGGCATTTCTATAGCGCTTTACTATTGCAGTGCTTTCTTCACACTGGAGATGTGGTGAAAGGTGAGAAGGTGAAGTTACATATTTCATAGAACGTGACCTTCACTAATATCATACTCAAAAACATATAGTCAGCACACTTTGATAACAGTAGAACATGCATGTAGTGCACTAACTCTGGATATAGCTAGTGGATATGATTCAACTGAATTAAACAGAAAAAAAAATATTTTTTAATTTTATTTTCAGGATGATAAATGCAGGCCATCTATAGGTCACGTGACTATTTGAAACCATTTCAATTGCAGGTTTGAAAATGACTAGGCTGTGTGCCCTGTATACTTAGTATTTAGTAAGAAGTAGACTAGTGTTTTATTCTGAACAACATGAAAGACTGATAGTGCTTCAGAGTTATTATTAGTAATCAAAAATTAAAACCATTATTGTTACTTGAAATAAACTGATTAAACTGTTTATATCAGCTAGTTGCAAAGGGAACATTTCTCTATACAGACATACAAAAATACTCAAATGAAAATGAAAACAAATCAAATTCTATATTATAATAGTATCTCAATGAGGCTAAAATGGCTTTCATCACACTGGCAGATGAAGTTGAACAGTCATTGTATGTTTTTTTTATTATAATGTTATTGTGTCATTTAATATTTTATATGACAAAATACACAATATAATCATGCACACTTACATAGTCGACACACTTTGTACATGTAGTGCACTAACTCTGGTTTGGGTTCAGTTTCCAGCACAAACCATGTGTATTACATCATAGTACACTAACTAGCTTCATCACATCTGTCTGTGTTTGATTAAATTAATGACCTGGACCAGGTTCAACTAAGAGAATCTTTAGTTATTATAAATACAAACAAGTGATCTTTTAATGAATAGGGTTTGTTGTAACTGGCTGCGGTTTGTTCACAGATGTGATTAACCCATTTCATATGAATCCAGAATGATGGAAGATTTGCATTAAAACCATCTGCTCTTTTATAACGTGATAAATGAGTGTTTCCAGTGTGTCAGAGTCTGATCGTGTGATTGCAGTAGCGGCGCTCCCCAGCAGATGCTGCTGCAGACCGAGACTCACATCCACCTGCTCTCCATATAAAGATGAGTTATTAATGTGCTCAACTATCATCTCATCAACTGGAGTGACTTTTGCTATTGTGTGCGTTTTTTTCTCTCTGAAATAAATATAAAAAACAAAGTTAATGTCAGTTAATAAATGAACTAATGGAAACAAATAAGACCTAATTATAAAGTGTTACCTCAAGTTGATTCATAAACATAGCATACTGTTTGAAACTATTTAGTATTGCATACGGCTGTAAAAAATATAAAATAGAAAAAAGTCAGTGTGCACTATATTCAATCACTATATTCATAATTAGTAAACTTAGTGTTTTATTCTGAACATACCCAAATGAGACACAAAAAAGACTGATAGTGCTTCCAGTCAGGGTTATTATAGGGAACTAAAACCATTAAAAATAATAATAATAATAATAATAATAATAAAGAAAAAAAATACTTCTTTCATTTTAACTAGTTGCCAAGGCAACATTTCAATTTTAATTTGGTTTAACTCCTACTAAAGCAACTAATAAAAACAAAACAAAAATGAAAACGTTTGTTACTTGAAATCAAATAAAAATTAAAATGTTATCTATCTATCTATCTATCTATCTATCTATCTATCTATCTATCTATCTATCTATCTATCTATCTATCATCTATCTAATCTATATATAGTTTTGATATTTCAACAAAACCTATTTAAAACCATTTTTAATTTAGTTGAATTTGCACTAAAATAACTAATAAAAAATTACAAAATTAAACTGAATAAAAACTATATTGACATAAAAATTCTAAATTAATGAATGCAAATCTAAAATGATCCAAAAGCAGTAATTTTTGGTTTAAATATATATATTTTAAACCCTGTAAAAGTACTATAATAAGAGATGCCGACTGATAGAAATAGAGTAGAGATGTCAGAGACCAGAAAGAATTGTTTCTTTCCCTTTGCTTTTAGAGAAACACACACAGAGTTCTATATAATATGAATGAGTATCTTTGGGTGGATGAAGTCATTGCGCTATATTTGGAGCACTCAGCGTTTTCTGTGTCCGTGTACACGTGGTTTTGAAGCGATGAAGTCACAGCTCTATATATGGAGCAGAGTGTGTGTGTGTGTGTGTGTGTGTGTGTGTGATTGAGTGTGTGTCGACTCCTCCCTTTTTTTTTTTTTTTTGTTGCATCTCTGATAGTGAAACACATTCTCATTTCACCTAATAAATACCGACGCATTTCATCTCTTTAACTCTCCGAAAGCAAGACACATTTTCAAATAAGCATTTTTTTTCAAATTTAGTTTATTTTTTGTTCTATTTCTTATTTTTTTCTTCTTTATTTTACTAATTTCACCATCTGTAATTCCTTTTTATCTTGGTTTTTGTTCCATCCTCTGGTTTCCACTTTCTGTGTTGGTTGATTGTCCAGCACCTCTTCCTCAGCAGGAGAGAGAGAGAGAGAGAGATAGAGAGAGGGAGGGAGGGAGGGAGAGCGAGCGAGGGCAGGTTGCTGGAGTGTGTTGGGCTCTCAGAGTGGTGTGTGTGTTTGCTGAGGGAGGGACGGATCAGAGACGGAGGGACAGACGGGGAGATCAGAGCGGGGCTCAGAGAGTGTGTTTGTGCTGGATGCTGATCGTCGTGGCGATGGGAGTAACGACCCAGAGTGCAGCTGGATGCTGATGAGTGACATCAGTGTGAGTAACACACACACACACACACACACACACACACACTGCTGCATCACTCTGCTGCTGTGTCCGTGCACTCGTGTGTGTGTGTGTTTGATTTACTTTGAGGATGAAATTGTCTGCTACATTTGGTCTTTTTTGGATAGTCATTATAATTTGTTGTATAGAAAAGTCTATGAAATGTGTTTGTATGTTTGATATCTTAGCATAGAGTCCATGCATTTTGTGTGCAAAATTATGCAAATCAAGCAGAAATGCAAGGAAGAAAATATGCAGAGAAAGAGACACTGTGTTTGTCTGAGTGAGTAAATGTTTTATGACTTTTGCTGTTCTGCAAATACAGCACAATACAGTCACAGAGAGTGTGTGTGTCTGAGGGTTTGTATGGAGGTGGCAGATATTAATGACATGCTGAAACAATCACAATCTTTAGGGAAAAGGACAGAAAGAGGCAGTGATTGATTGTGTGTGTGTGTGTGTGTGTGTGTGTGTGTGTGTGTGTGTGCGCGCGCAATGATCGTACAACCTGACAAACCAATACTGGACAGACAAGGCTCCTCATGAGACAAACTGCTTAATGGACTAGATTTAAGCCCGTGTTAAACATCACAAAACAAGGGTGTTGCTATGCAGTTACTAGGGTGTTGATGGCAGTTTGGGTGGTAGCTAGGGTATTACTATGGTTTTGGGTGGATGTTAGGTTAGGTTGCCTTGTGTGGTTTTTAGGGTGATGGTGGAGGCTTGGGTTGTTGCTAGGGTGTTCAATGAGGTTTCTAGGGTATTGTTGGTGGTTTGGGCGGAACTAGGGTATTGCTAGTGTGACATGGTTGCTAGGGTGTTCTATAAGGTTTTTAGGGTGTTGCCAGGGTGGTTGCTCAGGTGTTGTGGAAGGTCAGCACAATTTGGGGAATCCTAATTGTTTTTTTTTTTTTTTAATAAAATTGTGATTTGTGATTTCAAAATTTGATTTATAAAACTAAAATTCCCTCCAAAAATGTAATGGGGTGCTTGTTAGGGTGTTTGGGGTGGTTACTATGCTGTTGCTACTGCACTGATCTTCAGATCTGTAGCTCTGATTTGGCTGCACTATCAGCACTAGTGAGGACTGACTGAACTAACAGCACTCTCAGTGGTTTAAAACAGGAGCATAGAGACAGCTCAGTAAATGAGTGTAATGTTCTCGTTATAAACAGCTCACATTCATTAGTGTTTGACAGTGTGAGTTTATAAAGTATAATGTAGTTCATCATCACTATCCTCACAGAGTGCCTTCAGTTTTGAAAGTGCTTTTCGCCATAAGAGTATCAGAAACCTTTAATTTCTGTGTGTGTGTGTGTGTGTGTGTGTGACAGAATGGGTTCATCGCTGGGGCTCTGAGACTTCTGAGAAACACACTCTTGTGATTATTGTGTCAGCTGAAGTCTCTTCCTGTGCAGGTAGCGAGCGCAGACAGACGAGAGTGTGAGTGTGTTGTGTAGTTTATAGTGAACTGTTTCCAGACACATGAAAGCCACATTCAGACTGCAGTTTCTGACTGACATAGTGAAGAGTGTAAACTCATGAACTTCCCTCAGCCGTCAACTACAAATATGGATGCTGACAATTTACCAACCACCCAAAATATCATAGCAACTGCCCACAGTAGACCAGATCACAGAGACACCTCCTTCATGCCAAAGAGGAGGAAAACACCCAAAAATTACCCCAAACACCCTAGCAACCACCCAAAATACCATAGCAACTGCCCACAGTAGACCAGATCACAGAGACACCTCCTTCATGCCAAAGAGGAGGAAAACACCCAAAAATTACCCCAAACACCCTAGCAACAACCCAAAACACCATAGCAACTCCCCAGCAACTGCACGCAGTAGACCAGATCACAGAGACACTCCCTTCATGCCAAACAGGAGGAAAACACCTAGCAGCCACATAGAACACCCTAGCAACCACCCGAAATGAAATGAAATGCACTTTGTCCCCAAAGGGAAATTTGTGATAATATACAATATACACATGAATTCCTATACTAACCCTGAAAAAAACAATCATTCATTATTTAACATTTTAACTGACATGGGTATAAAAGACTTTTTAAAACTATAATACCGACACATTGGAAATCTATACTGTCTTCCAGAAGGCAACAATTCATACTCTGTATGCAGTACATGCAGTGGGTTAGCTAACATTTTATGTGCTTCCCTAAGGACGACTGTTCATACAGTGACTCAAGGGACAAATACTCCTTTCTCCCGATGCTCTTCATTGCCGTTTTTAACAAGCGTGCAAGCTTAGACTTTACCTATATTGTGAGATTACCATATCTAATTATACTCTCTATAACTGCCTAATAGAATAAATACATGATTTACTGCTCCACTCCAAAAATCCTAAGTCTACGCAGAAAATACAATATTTGCTGCACACGAGAACAAATTGCATCCACATGAATCCCCCAACTGAGTTTATCATCCATATGGATACCAAGGTACTTGATTAATTGATGTTTCATGTATAAACACGGTGTGTGATCACCTATTGATCTTGGGTCAAAGATCATCTCCTCTGTCTTTTTTGTTTAAAGTAAAATAGTTTAAATCACACCACTCTACAAACCTTGATACCTCTGAGAAATAAATCCGTATTCTCATACAGAGAACTAAGTATCGCTGTGTCATCTGAGAATTTCATTATAAAGTTAGTAGAATCACAACTTGAACACTCATTGGTATACAATGTAAAAAGTATAGGAGAACTAACACATCCCTGTGGAACACCTATGCTAATATCTTTCAACTCTGATAAAGTATTATTAACTCTAACCTGTTGTGTCCGGTTAGTCAAATTAAAAATAACATCTTATTAAAAATGGGATTCACATTCAATGTCTTCAATTTCTGAATTAAAAGGTGTGGCTTAAGTGTTAAAAGCTGAACTAAAATCAACAAATAACAGCCGGGCATAAGCTTTTGAATTTTCCAGGACCCGTATTCATGAAGAATTTTAATGCAAAAAGTAGCTCCTAGTGACAAAATTCTAAGAAAATTCTTAGAAATGTGGGCGTTTACTCTTAAAATTAAAGAAAAAATCTTAGTAAAGAAAGTAGTAATTCAGAAAGCATCTTAACCCTTAAAAGAGGTCTTAAGGTCAAACTTGTTAGGAGTATGGACGAGGACTTTTTTAAGGGGCTTAAGAGTTTCTTTAGCAGCGGAGAAAATGGACGAAAATGAAGAGGGAGAAGAAATGTGTTGCACACAATGCATGACAGTGAGTTAATAAGACACTACACATTAGTTCGTGCAGGAATCATGTTTGTGACCGATCTTATTAGAGACATGCTAACAACTCAGACACCGCGCAGAATTGCCATAGCGCCAGAAATCACTACATTAAAATATTTGGCAACTTGAAAAATGCAACTATGCAGCAGTGATGATTTGGGTCTGTTACAGCACTTATTAGGCTTACTGTTCATTTCCTATAAAACACAGTAAATATGCAGGGCCGGTGCCAAGGCACCCAAACGAGTTACTGTGCCCCCCCACTTTCCATCCTCTCCCCTCCTTGCTGAAAGCGATCGATTTTGAAAGCGAAAGTACCGATAAAACAGCGCACATAATACGATTGCACGCTTTAGCGAGCGTCAGCAACTGCACGAGTGTGTGTGTGTGTGTGTGAGAAAGAGCGAGAGGAAAAATTCCGCCTGTAATTTCAAAGTGAAGGCTTATAATATACCCTACTCTTAAAAGCACTCTTTTATTTCCTTATTGACAACCAACCAATCACAGTCTTCAAAAGATTGTGTCATACATAGCAACGGGGTCAACCCCGCCTCCTCACTAAGATGAAAGTTGTTGTCTTTTCCTTACTCAGAGTTGCTCTCAGATCGGTCCCGAATCGCTCTTAAGCTAAGACTCCAACGTAAAAGTTTTTAAGCTAAATTAAGAGTTTTCTTAGAGGATTCTTAGAATCTTTATGAATACGGGCCCAGATGTTTAGTAATAAAATAAGCTACTGTAACAACAGCATCTTCTGTACTATGGCCCTGCCTATATGCAAATTGTAATGGGTCAAGAATAGTTAACTTCTGTCTTTAAAACAGACACCATATATTTCTCAAAACTTTATTACACAGGATGTCAAAGCTACTGGCCTAAAATCATTTTTTTTTTCATTCGAACCTGGTTTCTTTGGTAATGGAACAATTATAGATTTTTTTTTCCAGAGATCAGGTATAATATGAGAGTCCACAGATTGCTGAAAGATAGGACACCATGCCACAGCAAGTTCCTCTGCACAAAGCAGAGATACCATCAGGACCTGTGGACATTTTGGTACACAGTCTACTGAAGATTAAACAAACTTTCTGTTGGTCAACAATGACCCTATCAGATGTGTCCTCTATTATTAATGACTCCAAAGCTTCTCTGCATTCCAGTGATCACTCCTGGGAATCAAACCTGAGGTAAAAGTCATTTAACTCATTTGCTTTCCTCATCATCATTAGTAATAAGACGGTTCATATTTGTATTCATATTAGTCATGACCTTAATGGTGTCCCATACTTTTTTAGAATTAGTAGAAATAAAACTGTTTTTTCCCAGCATTTCTTAGCTAACAATTCAGTTCATTCTGGATCACTCTCATACCACTCGATCACATTCACGAAAGGCTTGTTTTTTCCGGTTGATAGTCTTTTATCTCTTTCGTGATATATGGCTTATTCTTTGGAAAAATAGTCACACACTTTTTTTCCAACACATTATCCACACAAAAATTAATATAATCTGTGAGAGTGTCTGCAGCCTCGTTAATGTCCAAGCTGTGAAACATACCCCAATCTGTGCACAGAAAGCATCCCTTTAGCTTTTCACTGCTATCGTCAGACAACACAGAAATAGTCTTTGCTGCTGGTTTTCTAGAAACACCCTGGCAACCACCGAAAACACCATAGCAACTCCCCACAGTAGGCCAGATCACAGAGACACTCCCTTCATGCCAAACAGGAGGAAAACACCTAGCAGCCACATGGAACACCCTAGCAACCACCCAAAACACAATAGCAACTCCCTAGCAACCCCGGCAGCAAACCAGAAGATCACAAAGACACTCCCTTCAAACGAAACAAGAGGAAAACACCTGGAAACAACTCCAAACAGCCTAGCAACACTCTACCAATCACACAGTACATCCTAGCAACCATCCACTAGCGCCACATGATTTATCTAAAAATAAAACTGATATGTTTTAATTAGTTCAACATGGACTAAAATAGCAAAAAGTGGAATGAAAAAGCGAATAAAAAAAAAAAAAAAAAAAAAGATATATACACTTTACTTTGTCATTTAGCAGATGCTTTTATCCAAAGCGACTTACAAATAAGAAAAAGTAACAAACTAAAAGTTAACACTCTGTAAATACTCTATACACACCCATTTAAGAAAATACAGAAATTAAATAAAATGGACAAATGCATACAACAATATTTCAATAGTAAACATAAAAGGGAAAAAATAAAATAAAAATAAAAAGCGATACTTCGATCCTTTGCCGGTGTCCTAGCCCGGTGGAGTCGCACGGTAGAGTCGATGGTCTTCACACTAAGAGGGCTTCACACGAGGGCTGCCGCGGTATAATAACCTTTTTTATACCCATCTAACAAATCACTGCTAGAATTCAGCTGAACCCACTTTCCTATTAATCACTAAAAATGGCCAAGCAACTGCACACACTGACAAGATACAGTACAGTATGAGACCAAACGCCATTTCAGCAACTCAACTTTATATTAAAATGTGTAATAGCATGTGAGTGATACTAAAGCATCTCTTTTGGAGCAGTATAATATGCTGGAGCGTCCGTCAGTGTGTTTTGTGTAGCGCTTGCTCAGATCGAGCCGCTCTAGACGTCAGAAGCGTTTGAATGTTGAATCGAGGTTTGCTGGCCGTCGCTGCTGTGCTCTGAATGTCACGAGTGACACTGAAACACGGCCACTAAACCATTAACCTTTACATTCTCAACAACGTGGATGTTCCTCCGGCTCTCGTCTCTGCTGTCTGTCTGATGGATGGTTTTCTGCTGCGGTCCTGTTCTCGTCCTGCTAATGCTCTTCAATCTGAACACAATGTGTTAGTTTCATCTGTGAACACCTGATGAATCTGTGTGAGGTTCCTGTGATTAAAGTATTCACACTTGGTTTTCCAAATAAAAACTGAACCTCTTTGAGCTAAAATATTTACTTGAAGCTCCCCTGAGATATAATAATTTTGATGTGATGTTGGTTAATGGTCATATTACATGCATAACTTTTTATTTTTAAATGAATTTTAATTGTACATTTTGGATATAATAGATTTTTTTATATTTTTTATTTATTTTAAAATGTAAATTTTACATTTGCAATTTAGTTGCTTTTTAGTGTTTTATTTGGATTGTTTGTGTTTACATATTTTACATATGTTGTTTTCATATTTCTGATTGAATTGCTTTTTAGGTGTTTCGTTTTGATTTCTCTTATTTTTACATTGATTTTAATGTTATATTTGTGATTTTAATTGCCTTTCAGTAAGTGTTTTATTTTTACATGCATTTTAATTTGACAATTGTATGATTTACTAGCTTTTCAATAAGGTTTAATTTTGTTTTTACATTTGTTACTTTATTATTTTATAATTTTTTAGCAAGTCTTTTTATTTTTTATTTGTTTTTATTTTTTAATTATTGTAATTTCAGTTAGAAAAGGTGCAGCGATCACTCTTGAAGAGATCAAAACTTTGCTTAAAATTATGTTTTGGCCATTATCAAGGCCTTCACAGACATTACAATAATAAATTATTATAATTTGCCCTTTTTGCCTGATCAAATTATGAAAACCTGCTCAAAATTTGTGTAACATACTAAAAAAGTTCAAATTCAATGACTTTGTTGACTTATATCTACCTGAATAATTATTATCGCAGACATGAAGGAAACTCTAGCGCCTCCTTGAGTCCTGTGACTGTAACTGTGTTTCTTGTTTTAAACCTATTTACTGATTATTGCTTTACAAACTCAAACCCAAAGTGTCTCTCGTTCCGTTTCAGGGATTTTGCGTATGTGGCCCGTGACAAGAACACGCGTGTGTTGAAATGCCACGTGTTTCAATGTGACAGTCCCGCAGAAAGCGTCGCCAGCAGCCTGAAGCAGATCTGCTCGAAGGTGAGGAGCGAGAATCAACAAATAATCCACCGAAAACAAGCCACACATTCACAAACACTTCCATTCTGACTAATCGAATCACTAGCCGCATATTTATTATCAGGCTCATGAATATTTATGAGGAAAGAGCCTCAGCAACCAATCATCTGTCCGGTTTCATCTGAAGCCGTTTCTGTGGGTCTGTGGAAAGATAAATGTGTGTTCTTGGGAAAACATCTGTGTTTACAGCATTTCTTTGCCTGTATGTGTGTGTTAGTATGCGCCGTCCATCCTCGTGTAAAGTTGTCCGCTCAGCACGTCCATCCTCCGGCTTTGATTAACATTGAGCTGAGATTTATTCGCTCCAGATTAATGACCTGCAGAGAGACTGACAGGAGGAACACAGGCTGTTTTCTTCAGTCGTGATCTTTGTTTTCTCAGATTATGGCTGATCGCAGGAGCGTCGGTCCGGTCGCTGGCTCCTCGTCTCAGATCAGCTCTGATGTTCCTCTGAGAGGTAAGAGCTTCACACGTTCAGTCACATGACCAATCAAATGTGACCCTGCAGCACAAGAGCAGTCATCAGTAACACAGGTATATTTGTAGCAAGAGGCAACAATACATTGTTTGGCTCAAAATTATACATTTTTCTTTTATGCCAAAAATCATTAGGGTATCAAGTAAAGATCATGTTCCATGAAGATATTTTGTAAATTTCCTATCGTAAATATAGCAAAACTTAATTTTTGATTAGTAATATGCATTGCTAAGAACTTCATTTGAACAACTTTAAAGGAGATTTTCTCAATATTTAGATTTTTTTGCACCCTCAGATTCCAGATTTTCAAATAGTTGTATCTCAGACAAATATTGTCCGATCATAACAAACCATACATCAATGGAAAGAGTAATTATTCAGCTTTTTATGATGAATAAATCTCAATTTCGAAAATTTGACCCTTATGACTGGTTTTGTGCTCCAGGGTCACAGATTTCAACCATTTGATGATTGTGAGTGACTTTAGTGCAGCGGTTTGACTCGAGACTAATCAAAAGACAATATTTCAAACCCATCCATGTTTTGCTGTAATGCAAATGTTTTTCAAATTTATTCATAATCCTATCAGAAATCAAGTAGTTAATTCCAGATTTCATTTTCAAACATTTGCATTATAGCATTAGTGTATTCATTTTATTCATAAGTTTATTCATAAAATAATAAAATCAAAATAAAAAAATTAACAATTAAATTCCATAATTTTAAAGATTTAGTTGATGTTGTCCAGGGTTTAAAACGCTTATTTCTAGTCTTTTGTGTTGGCAGGGTTCTCTTTTATTTTGTTTTATAAATAACATTTGTTTAAATATATATTTTGTAATATATAGCTATTTCTACCTGCTAAAATATTTTAGAGCTTGACAGAACAAAAAAAAAATGTATATTCATTATAATCATTATTATTATTTTTTGCTGTAATAAAAGTATAATTGAATGATCTACAGGGTTAACATTTTTTTCCAATGAATTTAAATGACTTTTCTTGTCTTTTCTGACAGCCATTTCTACCCAATAAAATATTTTAGAGCATATATATCCATTATAAAGATTCTCATGATTTTTAAGATTATTAATTTCCATTTCTAGAAATCACACTTTGCAAATTGCCTCATATCCAGGTTCTCTGCAGAACAGTGAAAATCCTGGTTCTTAAAAATGACAGCTTGTGAGGAAACAAATTAAAATAAGAAATGTCAGCTTATATTAATGTGTATTTGTTTTAGCATATTTCAAAGTTAGTAAAATGTAATTAGTTTTTTTGGTAACCCTTTATTTTAAGGTGTCCATAATACAGAGTAATTACCTAATTAAGTAGTAGCCGTTGTACTTGCATGAAACAAAATGTACTTATCATGTAACTAAGTTATGGAACAGCCTGTAATTACAGTTTGTAATTATATAGATGTAATAGGCAGCTACTGTTACACATATGTAACAAACCGAGTCTGTTACACCGCTACTAGTACACTTAAGTACAATCTTGATACACTTTATTTTAAGTAGCTTATGTCTGTGTAATATTGTGTAATTGTAATGTAATTAGAAAGCTATTACATGTATTTTAGCTGTGTACTGGTGGGTTAAATCAAACTAAGGTGCAGCTGGATAAGGTGTACAGTATAGATACACATGAAGTACACTTAAGTACAATCTTGATACACTTTATTTTTAAGTAGCTTATGTCTGTGTACTTTATACAGCGTAATTACAAATGTCTGCAACACATATGTAACAATCTCTTGGTTACGCAAGTATCTGTGTAACATACTCAGTCTGACACACATGTGTAACAGTAGCTGCCCATTACATCTACATAATTACAGGCTGTTCCATAACTGAGTTACATGATAAGTACATTTTATTTCATGTAAGTACAATGACTACTACTAAGTACTTAACTAGGTAATTACGGACACCTTAAAAAAAAGTTACCCTTTTTTTTTTATAAATTCATATTTAGGTGCAATTTATATTCTACAAAACTAATTTTCAAATCAATGCAAGCTTAAAATTTTAGAACAGAAGGTTAAAATAAGTAAATTCAGTCAGCATGTCCAAATGTTTAACTGCTAATTCATTAACTCACAGATGGCCTGAAATAAAACTGAAATGAGCAAAGCAACAAAAGGATGCAAATCCTAATCAATGATCTCAATTTTATTTATTTTTTTGCACCGTAACGGTTCATTAGTTATAATGACACTGTATTTTTAATTGAAGAAAAACTTAATGTGCATCTGAAGTTCTGATTTCATGACCCAAATGCTTGTATTTTATTGGTCAGTGATGTTTTTCTGCTGCGGTCCACAGAGATGCATTGTTTTGTTGTAACATCCTGTCGCAGCTTAAACGCATGAATATAAATAGACCTACGAGCTGTTTTTCCTCAGGTATATTCATCTGTTTTGATGTAAATATATATGGTGTGTGTGTGTGTGTGTGTGTGTGTGTGTGTGTGTGTGTTTGGAGGGTTATAAATTCACGCTCCAGAAGTACGAGTCCATAAATAAAGCATTGGGCTGTGCTGACCTCAGCAAAGTCTGTAAATTCCTGCAATGATCAGTGAGATAATGAAAGCTGCAGTCCTGACCCATTAAAACGCAATTAAATCGTCCGTGTTACAGATCAGAGAATCACCGCTGCTGCTGCATTTACATCCGTCTCCTCTCGATCACAGTTTACAGCAGCTTCAAATGCGGCTCGTCCTCTGTCTGTTTTATAATGCAAACCGCATAGCGCAGGCTTTCTGGGCCCCTGAGGGACGCATTGCTCTGTTTTCATCATGCCAGAGGATCCCGCTCTATACAAATGCATTTAGAGCGTCGATTCCCTCGCCGGCGCTCGGACCGATGAGTCAAATCTTCTGCGTGATGTTTCTCATCTGTGTGTTTCCTCAGTAGAGTTTCCAACACCAAAGACTGACCTTCAACACAGTTTCCACGTGCTTTACCTGGGAATGACACAAGTACTGCGGCCTATAGGTAAATCACACACACTACAAATACTTCTGTTCTTGTTCTGTAGAGCTGCTTTACTGCTGAAAGTGAACTCATTTCATAAATATGATTAATTTTGAACCCCATTATTTTCCTGTTTATCAATGTGAAGCTGCTTTGAAGCAATCTGTATTGCATAAAGCATTACAGAAATAAATGGAACTTAAGATTTATGTAAATACAGAAAACCTGTATTGTAGCTTTTCAGAGACACAAAATATGAAATGTGAAATTTAATAATTCCCATACTCTTTTCTATTGTATTAGGGGTGAATATTTGACCCAAATATATTTGTTCAAAACTTGCTACACACACTAGGTTTCTGTGAATTGTGGGGACGTCTATTACTTTTATACTGTCCAAACAATATTTTCTGTCCCCTAACCCTACCCCTTACAGAAAACCTGTTTGCAGTCTTACACTTTCAGATAAACATCGTTTACTGTTTAATATTTTTTTCCCCTCGTGGGGACCACAGGCCAGTCCCCACGAGGGACATTTGGTCCCCACAATGTACTATAAACAAGAACACACACACACTCACAATTACTTGTAGTAACTATTTGTACACTAAGGTGCAAATAACTACAACTAAGTATTAATATTATCTGCTACTATTTGTAGTTCATGCAAGTAGCATTGCTGTTTGTGCTTCCCCTGCCTCTTTATTCTCTGGTTCTGGTTCACAATTCTTTTCTGCAACAGTCTAGTAATTGAGATCCAAAACATTAACGACCAAAAACAACCTTTAGATTTTTCTTTAAATTGAGATTTGTCTTCTGAATTATCTAGAGTAAACGAAATAAAGAAATAAAGAATCTAACCAGTATTTCAAGCTGTTTGAATATCGAGTGATTGAACCCAACACAAGTCTTAAATCATTTGTACAGCCTCTCCAAAACACATCTGTGCATTGAAACTTTGCATGCACATTCATGACCCTAAATAAGAAATACTCACCAAAAAAAAAAAAAATGATCTAACCAATATTTTGAACTGTTTGAAAATCGAGTGTGGATCAGATTGACCCCAACACAATGGGAGAAAGCATGATGTTATTGGCTTTGCAACATGCACTTCTGAGACGTGTCTTGTGCACATCATGTACTGAGCGGCATTTGTATGATGTCTGCATTGAGTATATTCAAATCAGTCAAGTCAAATTTATTTCGCTTCTTTTTTTTAACAATACACCGTTTCAAAGCAGCTTGAGTAAATCTGTCTCTCCTGAGCTTCATCTCTGTTAGGATGCTGTTCACTAGGTTTTGGAGACAAACTCATTTCTACACTATTAGTTATTATAAACCTCATCCTGTGTAACTGTAAGGAACTATAATGCTCTTCTCAAACGGTGTTTCAGGAATGGACATGATAAACGGAGCGATAGACAGTCTGATGTCCTCCGCAGGGAAAGAGGACTGGACCCCCGTCCTGCTCAACGTCGCTGACGCCACAATTACGGTCATCAAAGAAAAGGTGATGCTTACTTTACATTTTTGTGGCAGTTTCTACATTTTCTTGATTATTTTTGTGCATCAGACCACATAGATGAACATTTACAAACTAATCCTTAGTTTTTGTCTGACTGTCATGAAATGTCATCTAGAGACAAAAACTTAAAGAAATTTAATTTTGATTGGATACTAATTTAGACACTTCTTACATTTATCAAATAATTCATGCATTCACTTGAGAAACTTTGCATTCATTCCCTTTAGTTACTCCTCAAAATACAGGCATGAACAAATGCATTTAGTGAGCTAACAGAAATTCTCAGAAATTCTCAAAATGAATGAATTAAAACACTTTAGATTTACGTTCTTAAATAATCACATTTACCATATTCATGTAAGTGCTTTAAAAAAAATGTTTTTTTTTTGTGAACAAACGCAAGATTTCTTAAGCATACACCATTTTGAACATGAATGCAAAGTTACTCAAACATTGTGAGCTAACACAGTTTAAGAGTGAATGGAGAAAATTAATGCAAAAGCTGTGTGACTTTAAAAAGGAATGTATAACTTTTGTGAACTAACAGTTTTTGGATTGAGCGTTGAGTGTTTGGATTGTGAGCTAATAAGTTGAAGGCAAATACAAACTTTCAAGAGCAAATGCAACAATTTACTGAGTAATTACTGGAAGTGCTTTTTTTTTTTTTTTTTTAAAGCCAAAAAAGAAACACATGCTTCAGTTTTCTGTATTTTATGGAGCCCATAAAGGGAAATACAATGCAATTTTGGGGTGTGACTCATGAAGACTGATATCGAATCATTTAGGTTCATTCACTTATTTGGCAAACAAATGCCAAATCTGGCCCTTAATGACTACTTCACCTGTATAATCTGAGTTTAAAATATCACAATGACGCAAAACCTTGTCCACATGGACACCAGGACAATGAGAGGACAAATCCACTGCACAGAAATCAAAACTGTGCGACTCCTGCTCTTCTCTTTCTGCTTGGACCCTGATAAAACATTCATAGGCCTGTGAAAGTAATTCAGCGCTGGTGACATGAGACAGACAGGTTTATTACTGTCGTTTCTCTTCTGGTCGGACAGGAAGAAGAGGAGGAAGTCATAGTGGAGTGCCGCGTGCGCTTCCTGTCTTTCTTGGGCGTGGGGCGTGACGTCCATACGTTTGCGTTCATCATGGACACGGGAAACCAGCACTTCCAGTGTCACGTGTTCTGGTGCGACCCCAACGCGGGAAGCGTGTCGGAGGCGGTGCAGTCGGCCTGTGTGGTGAGTGACACAAATACACATGCTTCTCGTTTAAGGAATATTACAGGTTAAATACAAATTTAAATGAGGCAAGGTGAAGGAACACTTAGAAAAATTACAAATCGTGACCTAACACAAATTTTACAAGCAAGTGCAAAGTTTCGAGTAAACGTAAAAATGATCTAGATTCTTCTTATATGTGACCCAGGGGGTGTATTACAGAAAGATCCTAACTTTACCATAGTTACCAAACAGATAAGATTTTAATTTCAGTTAGGACCACATTTAGGACAAAAGCTATTACAGAATAGCATTTCCTAAGTGCGTTATCTTAACTACAGAAACCTCCTAACTTGACAACTTTAGCACAACCCCACAGCTGTCCTAACTTCTAAATTATTTCAAAGCTAACGGAAAAAACGCTTACAACTGTGCTGTCCGACAATGGTATTACATTTATTAATAGTTGAAAATGAAGAATGAAGATGTTTAATGGTAGAGAGTCTCTTGGAGGACCCTGAAGATGTGTTATATTTTGATGACAAACACTTATAAGTAATTACAGAGTGGTGCACAACATATTACAGTTAGCACAGGAACTGCAACCAGCATTATAGAGACCAACAAAAGTGTCACGGAGCATCACTGGTTGTAGTGCAAGTGACTAATGCCTTACGTTTTAAGCAAAAGGCGATTTTCAAAGTGAAGTAGCTTCTATTATTTAGTTTCCCTCATCAGCAGCAGTGTTGGTTGCTTGGTAACAGACCTGAGAGTGGATTGTCCAGCTTGATGATGCCATTTAAGATTTCCTAACTATATATAAGATACTATTTTGTAAGATAGGATAAGAATCCCAAATCAAGTTAAGATTTGCTTCTGTAATATGAATTTGCGAAAAATCCTAATTTAACATATATCTTAAATTAAGACCTAAGATAAGACACTTTCTGTAATACGCCCCCAGGAACACATATTTGCATTTTTAACTTAAATATAATTTGGCACATATGTAAAATCATTCATGAAATTGTTTTGAAAACAAGTTTTCAGTTTCTTGAGGGACAGCAAAATGTAGAGCTCAAACATTTCTCACGGGAATGAATGCAACGTTTCTTGAGCTCATGCAAATATTAGCTTACAAATGTTTTGTGAGTGAATGTAAAGTTTGAGGCAGTGCACTTGTATTGAGAGCAATTGCATAGGTTTGGAGAGCAAACAATTGGTTTACAAAGGTTTTGTGCAAACAAGGTTTGAGTAAATGCAAACATTGTGAGCTAAAAGTTTTTGGGTAACAATTAAATTAAGTGAAAACTAGCATTTTGAATGAACTAAAGTTCTGTGAGCGAAAGCAAATTTTTTGAGACTGCATGCAAAATCAGACATTTTTGTGAGGGAATGCAAACTTTCATAAGCATACACCGTTTCAAGTTTCTCAAAGGGAATATTTTGAGAGTTGACAAATTTTGTGACGCAGACAAAGATCGAGGAAATAAGTTTTAGAGCAAATATTTTTGCAAGTGAACCAGTTTTTCCAGTTTGAACTAAGTTTCTTGAGGGAATGCAAACATCATGTAAGCTAACAGTGTTTGGCAAACTCAAACATTTTGAGTCGAGTTTTATGAGTGAACTAAATTTCTTGAGGGAATAACAATTTCTCCTGAGAAGTTGAGAATGAATGCAAAGTTTCTCAAAGAAACGCACGTTTTGTAAGCAAACAGTTTCTCGAAGGAATGCAAACTTTCATAAAGTTTCTAGTTTTAAAGATTCTCAAGGGAACATTTTTGCAAACGCAAAAACTCTTGAGGGAACAATGTTTGCTAGCAAATGTAAAGTTTGAGTAAATGCAAACATTGTGTGAGCAAACAGCTCACAGTTTTTGACTAATGCAAAATTTAAATGAACAAACATTTTAAGAGTTAGCAAAAAGAAACATGCAAAAGTTTAAGATCAAATGCAGTTTTACAAACTAGCAGTTTCTTGAGGGAACACAATTTTTGCAATTGAATGCAAAAGCATTGCAAATATTTCTTAGTTCACAATGTTTGCCTTTGCTTAAGAAATTTTGCGCTAGCCAAAAACTGTTAGCCAAAAGCTTTGTTTGCTTGAAAATTTTTGCATTCCATCAAGCTCTCAAAACTTGTTTACGCACAAACATTAACTCACAAAATATCAATATTTTTAAACTTTGCATTCACAACTTTGTTCCTTCAAGAAGTTTTGCGTTTGCTCACAAAACATTCACTCAAGAAACACAACTTTTGTGTTTAAGTCAAGCATTTTGCATCCTTGTTTGCTCACAAACTATAGCATTTTTATTAGTTTTTACAAGCTGAAAGATAAGTTAATTTCCGTTTGGAGTGACAGCATGCCACAGATTCTGTACATAGTGTTAGATTGCATTAAAGTGCATCATTCTTTAGTCGTTTAAGGGTTAAATCTGTGTTTCTTCTCTAGTTGCGGTATCAGAAGTGTCTGGGGAAGTCTGGCTCCTTGACTCCGCCCCCTACCGACTCAGTCACCTGCCGCGTAACGTCCAGCGTCAAGCGCGGCGTCCAATCAATTATAGACACTCTGAAAAAGAAGCCCGTCCCCGAGGTTCCCCACCAATGACGGAGCAGAACAGCTGTGATGGACAGCAGGTGTGTGTGTGTGTGTGTGTGTGTATTTACTGATGCAAACGAGAAGAGAAACACAGGCCAACATAACAAATAAAGAGGAGGAGTGAGATGAATGAGATGTCGTCTGCGCGTAACTGCGCTGAATGAAGCATGCGTCTGCCTTACACTAACACATTCTCACTGAAGTATTTTGAGGGCGTCAGTGTTCATGTGGCACTGATCCAGTCACGTTCAGATCAATGCAAGTCTTCACACGCGTGACCTGGATTCAGTGCGTCTCATTTCAAACCACACACGCTCGGGAAATTGGATCCTTTGAAAATGTATCTTTCCCCAAGAAATTTAGAGTGAATTTTCCGCTTTTGGAAAGTGTGTAAAATGTCAGAGACTCATGGCCTGGCTGATCTATCATCTTTCATCATGATGTTCAGTGGGAATATTGTCTGTCTGTAACATCTGCTCAGTCTGATACTGTAATGAAGAGCGGAACGGGGATTTTCTGATCACACAAACACTCCTTTAGTTAAACATTACGGCCTGAAAGAGTCTCTGCGCAAGTACACAAACACAGACGTGAACGCTTGTGCTGCTTCTGTACAAACTCAACATGATCCTGTGGTGAAGAAAGAAAAAAAAAACATGTTAAAATGACATTAAACCAGATGTTTTTGTTCAGATGTCCAGCTAAAAGATGCCAAAGTTAGTCCGTTTGTTTTTTTTTGCTTGTTTAAATGAAACCATTTATTGAACCTTTAGACAATATATATATATATAAAAAAAGTGTTTAATTTCCTCCATCAGGCTTTTATGGCTCATATAGTCTGATATAGTGAGAAAATGGAAAAAACAGCTCAGTTTTATTAAGAAAATCAAACTGAGCAAAAATATGAATTTGCTGCAGATGATATTTATTTGATGATATTCTGATACTTGTAATGTCAATCAATGAGATCTTTATCACAGTGCAGGAGATACTGATATAAATATTAGTGATCGCTGCAATAATATGTCTCAGTGAGATTGAAATGATACAAACATATAATGCAATGCTGATTGAGAGATGAAGAAATAAACGCTCCTCAGAAGATGTGAGATGAAGATCATTCCTCCGCTGAGGAACAGTGAAAGTAAAGCTTCTGGAAACAAACGCTCCTCAAAAGATCCTGATGATCAGATTTGAGACTAAAAAATGATTGATGGAGAATCAAATAAAGCTGAGCTGCTTCAGTCCAGAAAGTGTTCATCTGGAGATATAACTGCAGATATTCTGACGTTTACTTGATAAAATCAGTCGAGATTTGACAGAAAAAGTACACATAAAGCAGCAGCTGAAGCTGGACGTTTGTACAATTACACTAAAAGAGCTTTTACTGGTAAAAACAATAAATAAAAATTATATATATATATATTCAACATTGTAAAATGTGGTCGAAATACATTGATTTAATGCTAAATGTTGGTAAAAAAAAAAAAAAAAAAAGTTAACAAAATACATATAAATTAACATTAAATTTTACTTGATGTTGAAACCGCTTCACAATATCAATGTTGATTTAACCTTGATCATTCCCATCGAATAGCTGGTTGGACCCACTTCAATGTTTTAAAGTGAGAAAACCCTCTTATTTTGGTGCCCTTTTGGAGTGTAACATCCACTTTCATAACTGCATCAATTTTTAAATGGTAAAATAAAGTTCCATGCTTTTTTTTTTCATTAAGAAATCCCACATTGTGAAAGTAACCTTAAATCTCAACCCCATCTAAAAACCATTTCTCCACCGTGACTCCTTAAGAAACTAGAGAATGTTGATTTGCACTAATGCCGGTCACAACGCTCTTTTGTAGCAGAGCTGAAGATGCAAACATACTTGCATTGCATTATGAACAGTGGAACGCAGTGATGCATGAACAGAGCTTGCTTTGCTAAGAGATGTTGCGTACTTGCGTAGAGTGTTTCAGACGCTCACACACGAGGAAGCCCGGCTAAAGAATAAGCTTCAGATATCAAACAAACACAGGAATGTTATTTCTCACAGAATGGTGTTTTAAACCAGATCCACCACTAAAGACACTCATTTTTACACCATATTAATGTATCATGTTGTGGAAATAAATGACATCAAAACAAAAGTGTCTCAGCGTGTTTTATTTGCATGTAAACTCAAGTGACATTGGAAAATATGCATGTTTTGATGGCAGTGACACTCAAGTTTAGTAATAATGAGTTAGTTGGGCTCTTATACAGATATATCTGGGATTAAGTCTTCAATATTAAGAAAGAGAGTGAAAGAATGACTAATGCGTGTCAGAGCCACGGCCGCAGATGATTCAGTCTGAACGGCGTTTGGGTTCGAGGGAGCGCTGGTGTCGAGTTACGCAAATGCAGGTTTGTGTGGGCGGGGCTTGGTCGGGCAGGAAGGGTGTGGCTCCACCTCTGAGGAAGAGGACCGTCGCTTGGCAACAGAACAGGAGGAAACGTGACGGTCGTCGGCCGAAGCACTTCCTGTCGGCCTTTGAGAGGCGGGGAGGAGTGATCATCATTGGTGGAAACCACAGCCGTGGCTAAACGAGTCAAAGTTTTACGGTACGAACTGGACAAAGGGGCGGGGCTGGGGGCGGAGCCTGTCCTGGAGAAACCGCTCTGAGAGGGACGTTGAGATCTAGAGGGTTTATCTGCGGAGATACAGAAGTAAACAGAACTTTGGTTAGTTTTCCTCAGTAGTTTACTCTGAAAAAATGTTAGGATTACACTGTGTCCTAACTACACACGATAAAAGGTCTCTTTTCCATGTTAATCAGAGGTTTTGTCCTAACCAGCTTTGATGGCGACACACGAAATGTCCCAAATTGCTCGTCACTGGAATCGTCACGTCGCGTGTTGTTAGGACACTGTGTTAACAATTAAATCAAGCTAAATCTAATGTTATGTGTATTTGTTAAATTGCAGTAACCGTAGTGTGCTGGACTCCGAGGCGACTGAGTTCTGCTGTTCTGACGACTCAATGTCGGCTCTGAGCTGCTTCCTTTCATCTCACGGTTCAAAAATTCCGCCACACGTGATTGGTTGCTCTGTGTGGCACGTGGGCGTGTCTTCACAGAGCACTTTTGATTGGCAGGTGCTCTGCGGGACCGTCGGCCCCGGCTTTCTTTCTTGATTGGCTGGTTCAGCTGGAGGCCGTCTAACAGGCCTTTGGCCGCTGCACGAGCGAGCACTTCCTGTGGCGTTTCTATCACTTCTGGTTCAGGCTGCGCAGGAGATAAACAAAAAAACAAACAAAAGAAAGGCTGAAGTGTATTTGAAACACTGTGTTGTATATGTTCTGAGGAGTCTTTAGATAAATACATCTGACAAAAGCATAACATATAAAAACCTGTTGAACTAAGGGGAACTTCTGCACTATATTTTAAAAATATATTTTAGAGCTATAGTTATAACTTTATATATTACACACACACACACAGTGTGTGAATTAAGGCTGGTCACCCCAGAATGGAGGTTAAACAGGAGAGAAGCAGAATAATGCCACATCTGATCCATAAATCACATGCACACAAACAGTCTCGTCTTTCTACCTCAAATAAATCATTTCAGTGGAAAATCATACAGCATTACAAGGAACAGATGAAAACAGCAGCGTGTGTTTCTGTCTCTCAACTACTGGAAAACAAAGAAAAAAAAAAAAAAGCCAAAAGATAATATTAATAATAATAATAATAATAATAATAATACATACGACAAATAAAAAAAGGTCAAAATAGTAAAAAAACGTAAAAAAAAAAAGTTTGAAAATTTTTCTCCCCTGAAATACGAGCTAAAATTTTTGTATAACTTTAAAATGCATAAAAATAAATGGGCAAACGCATAAAATATCTGAAATTGTGAATCAGCTGAACTGTGGTGAAATGCTTCCCAAAATACTTTTGTACTGTATTTTTTAGAATTACTGTAAAAATTTAACAATTTATACCAAAGGCCAAATGATGGATGATGAGAACAAAAAAAAACAAAAAAAAAAAACAAAAAGACAATAGTAAAATATTTTAACTTTAATTTTTATTTCCCTGAAATATTTTTAGAGCTAAATCTCTGTATATTTAAAAAAAGCACCCAACTATATTAAACTTTTAAAAATTTTCAGGAAAAAAAAATAAAATAAAAATCTCATAAATTAGGTCTTGTCTTTGTGAAGCATGTTGGATCTGTGTGAGTGTGTTTCTTCCAGGGTCACTGCTGTCTCAGCACCACACACACACTCTTACAGTGAATAATTCAGCTTGTGAGTGTGTGTGTGTGTTTGAGGACGTGAGGTTTTGCCCTGTTGATGCTAACACATGCAGACATGAGGGCTGAATTATTCAATACGTCCTGCCCTCTTCCTCCTCATCACACATTTACTGCCCGTCCTGTGGTTCTGATGCGGCTCCGGCCCCAGATTACGCTCATTATGATTGTCCTTTAGCTGAACACGAGGTCACACACTGAAACGGACTCTCATGATCAGAAACAGAGCTTTCTTTGGTCTGAACGCAGCTGAAGACTTTATTAGTCCCAGGTGTGACTGTACTGATGCATCGTAAAAGCGTGTGTTACGGGAGGAGGGTAATATTCCCACACACGTCTAATAGCCTTTTTATGAGACCTTTTTAAGCGAATGACAATGATCTTTATTAGTGGCTTTTATTGGTCCTAGCAGGAAGGATATGGAGCTTGATGATGTTTTCCTGACTGTCAGCGCAGAATAAATATGACGGATCGCAGTAATCTAACTCGTCGTATATGAATGGTATGCATCACGTCGTTTGCTGGAGTTTAACTTTGATCCAGCAGGAGGCTGATGGAGTCTTTTCTCTCTTTCAGTCTCTCTGCTGGGTTATTTTTAGCTGCAGATGAAAGCAAAGGGAGGGAAAGACGGGATTCCTCAACAGACACAGCAGGATTAGTCAATGAGAACACGGACATGAGAAACAAAGAGCGTCTCCATCAAACCCCAGAGAAACTCCTCCCAGCATGCTTTGAGCATACACTAGCAAAAACAACATCTCGCACACAAATAATCATCCTTAAAGAACCGTATCCGTTCCAGCTCACAGACCCGCTCTCTCAGATTATATTATTAATTTTAATGATTATACACTAGCACACACATAGAAAAATATACAGAAATCTGGCTCAAATGTCGTTGTCCAATCTATACAGACTGTGTCTGTTCCCCGAATAGCGAGGTCAAAATATAAATTTAATGCAGGATCTAGAAAAAATCTGATCGTGATTAAACCAGAAAAACGCAAAATAAATGAACAAAAACAATTAAATTTTTTATGGCCAGGGCCATATACAGATTTACTCTCAGATCTACTAGTTAATGTTGATAAAGTGCTAATTGTCGGAGATTTTAACATTCATGTTGATAATACAAATGATGCGTTAGGACTTGCGTTTACTGACCTAATAAACTCTTTTGGAGTCAAGCAAAACGTCACCGGGCCCACTCATCGTTTTAATCATACGCTAGATTTAATTATATCACATGGAATTGATCTTACTGATATAGATATCGTACCTCAAAGTGATGATGTTACTGATCATTTCCTTGTATCGTGCATGCTGCGTATTACTGATATTAGTTATATGGCTCCGCGTTATCGTCCGGGCAGAACTATTGTTCCAGCCTCCAAAGACAGATTCACAAATAACCTGCCTGATTTATCTCAACTGCTCTGTGTACCCATAAATACACATGAACTAGACGAAATGACTAGCAACATGGGCACTATCTTCTCTAATACATTAGAAGCTGTTGCCCCCCTCAACTCATAGATAACTAAAACAATCCAAGGTTCTTATTTAGCACAGTGCCTAGATTAACAAATAAACAGACACCGCCCGATCTAAATATTCCCTCACAGTTTAATAGTAATGACTTTATGAATTTTTTACTGATAAAATAGATAACATCAGAAATACAATATCAAATGTAGAATCTACTGCGTCTAGTATTTCAGCTTCATTCATCGCACCCAAAGAAAAACTGCAGTGCTTTACAACTATAGGACAGGAAGAGCTAAATAAACTTATCAGTGCATCTAAACCAACAACATGTTTATTAGATCCTGTACCCACTAAACTACTGAAAGAGTTGTTACCTGTAGCAGAAGAACCGCTTCTCAATATTATTAACTCATCGTTATCTTTAGGCCACATCCCAAAACCATTCAAGCTGGCGGTTATTAAGCCTCTTATTAAGAAACCACAACTAGATTCTAATGAACTGGCAAATTACAGACCCATTTCAAATCTACCGTTTGTGTCTAACATTTAAGAAAAAGTTGTGTCTGCTCAATTGTGCTCCTTCTTGCAAAAAAATTATCATCTCTATGAAGAATTTCAGTCAGGTTTCAGGCCTCACCATAGCACAGAAACTGCACTTGTTAAAATTACAAATCACTTCTTGCTTCAGATCAAGGCTGCATCTCATTGCTAGCATTACTTGATCTTAGTGCTGCGTTCGACACTATAGACCATGACACACTCATAGATCGATTACAAAACTATACTGGTATTCAAGGGCAGGCTTTAAGATGGTTTAGATCCTACCTGTCCGATCGCTACCACTTTGTTCATTTAAATGGAGAGTCATCACAATTATCACCAGTAAAGTATGGAGTACCACAAGGATCTGTCCTAGGTCCTCTTCTATTTTCAATATACATGTTGCCTCTTGGTAATATTATTAGAAAATACGGGATTAGTTTTCATTGTTATGCTGATGATACTCAACTATATATCTCAACAAGACCAGATGAAACTTCTAAACTAAGCTAATAGATTGTGTAAAAAATTTAAAAGATTGGATGACTAATAATTTCCTCCTATTAAATTCAGATAAGACAGATATTACTTATTGGACCAAAAAAAACAGTACACACAATCTCTTGGATTACAATTTGCAACTAGACGGATGCACTGTTACGTCCTCTAAAGTCAAAAATCTGGGTGTTATATTAGACAGCAACTTGTCCTTTGAAAATCATATTTCCCATGTTACAAAAACAGCATTCTTCCATCTTAGAAACATTGCCAAGCTTCGAAGCATGCTACCTGTTTCTGATGCAGAAAAGCTAGTTCATGCATTCATGACCTCTAGACTGGACTATTGTAATGCACTGCTAGCTGGTTGTCCTGCATCTTCAATAAACAAGCTACAGATAGTCCAAAATGCAGCGGCTAGAGTTCTTACCAGGTCAAGAAAACATGATCATATTACCCCAATTTTACAGTCTCTGCACTGGCTACCTATTCAGTTCTGTATCATTTACAAATTATTAGTACTTGCCTATAAGGCCCTAAATGGTTTAGCACCTGCGTATCTAACTTGTCTTCTACCACGCTACAATCCAACCCGCTCTCTAAGGTCGCAAAACTCTGGACTTTTGGTAGTACCTAGGATATCAAAGTCCACTAAAGGAGGTAGAGCTTTTTCACATTTGGCTCCCAAACTCTGGAATAGCCTTTCTGATAACGTTCGGGGTTCAGATACACTCTCTCTGTTTAAATCTAGATTAAAGACACATCTCTTTAGCCAAGCATTCACATAATGCATCTTATAATCTTGCAGTTATATCTGATCAAATGTACATTATTATTATTATTCTTTAGCTTGGGTTGAACAAATAATTTTTGGTTAGATGGAACAGCAGCTACGCTAATTATGTCTCTATTTGTTTCTCTGTTGATTAACATCCCGTGGTAACTAGGATTTACAGAAACTTCAGTCTGGATCCAACCCTTAAAATGATCTGAGATGACCGAACACCTGAGGAAAGATAATTCCAACCACTCAGAGGACTTCGGAGGATGCCAATGCTCAGACAACATACAGAATTACCAAATTTTGACATAAGTTAAACATATTAAGGTTCTGCAATATATAAATATATTGTGGACCCATTTGTGTGTTGTTTTTGAGGTTTGTGTTTGGATTATTGTCCAGTTAGAAGGTCCAAACATGGCCCATTATTAGATTTCTAATAGTCAGTCACTTATTGATTTATCTGTTGGTATTTGATAGAATCCATGATGTCATGTGTCTAAACAAAATGTCCAGGAACTCCAGCAGAAATATAGGCCCACAACATCAAAAATACAGCAGTATATTTCATTGTACACATGGAGTACGTTTTATCCCTGTGTTCACCAAACCCATCTTGAGTGTTTGCTGCTAAAAAGCTCATTTTTTAGTTTAATCTGACCATAGAATTCAGTCCCATTTGAAGTTCCAGTCGTGTCTGATAACTGAATATGCTGGAGTTTGTTTTTGGATGAGCTAGGAGAATTTTTCTCGAAACCCTCCCAAACAGCATGTAGGGATGTAGGTGCTATTTGACCTTTTTCTTTTTTTTTTTTTAAGGTTTTCTGACCCCGAGACTCAACTATTTTATACAATTCTCCAGCTGTGGTCCTTGGAGAGTCTTTAGCCACTCAAACTCTTCTTCTCACCATGCATTAGGACGATATACACTGTAAAAAAATAAAAATTGAGCCAACTTAAAATGTTAAGGCAACCAGCTTCAGCAGATTGAGTTCTCTCAACTTATTTTTGTAGGAGATTCAACTTTGTTGTATAAACTTAAAACAGGAAGTTGAGAAAACTAAAAAAAATATTCTGAAGCTGGTTGCCATAACATTTTAAGTTGGCTCAATTTTTTTTTATATAATTTTATTTTTTTACAGTGACGCACGTCCTCTTCCAGGCAGTTTCGTAACATTTTATGTTGATTGGAAATTCTTAATTATTGCCCTGATGGTGGAAATGGGGATTTTCACTCCTCTAGCTCTATTCTTAAAGCCACTTCACTAATTTGTGAAGCTCAATTCCCTTTTGCTGCACATCAGAAATATATTTTGGTTTTTCTCATTGTGATGGATGATTAAGGGAATTTGGGCTTTGTTTTCCCTCCTATTTATATTTCTGTGAAACAGGAAGCCATGGCTGGATAATTTCATGTTCATAATCACACTGGAGTGGTCAAAATTGTGAATATGAATGTGAATATACTTCAGATATATTTTACTAATATGAATTTCTAGGGGTGCCAATAATTGTGTCCAACGTGCATTTGAGAAAAATATTTCATAATGATACCCCCCCTTATAATGATAATGATTCTTATCCAACCATTTCATATATTTTATGCATTTGTCAGATGCTTTTACATAGAGTGAGTGTATATGTATGTATGTGTGTGTGTGTTGATTTGATAGTGTCTAAACACATCAATAGTAATTGTCTAGTAACCACAAACAGCTCGATCAGAAATAATAACCGTTTCCTCTCATTACAGAGCTATTTGCTATAATGCACAGTGTATGACCAGATCTTTTCAATGGGCCTGACCTTTTATCTTCTTTACTCATTACATTCTTCCACACCACACAATGAATTAAACATGCAACGATGAGATGTGACAGCAGTGTAACATACGACTGTCTGAAACGTCGCTGCATACTGCATAATTATTTTTTAAATGCAGCATATAGTATACTACATAGTATGCAAGTATCCCATTCTGACAAATATTTCTTTCAATTTAACCACATTTCAAGTTCTTTCAAACACACAAATGAGGGTAAAACATATGTAATTTGTTTTTAAATGCTGAACTAATGATTTCTTTTGAGTTTCTGATCAGATGATCCACGTCAAGTCACACTGAGTTTATTCTCATTTATGTTATTCTCAACTCTCACTTTGTGTAAATACTTGAGTATTTGGTTTTGGGCCGTTAGGAGGGTCAGTAACTGTTTTTGGAAATGATAATGCTGATGTTCAGTACCTCTCGTGTGAGCAGAGCTACAAAACAGCCATTACTATGATCTGATGCTTCCAGTCTGAAGAATCTGGCCTTCATCTCCTCTGATCCCTCATCATCTTCAGTGATAGAGTCCTGCAGGAGACTCGGAGAACTCAACCTGACACACACACACACACACACACACACACACACACACACACACACATTTGCTTATGTTATGGCTGCCACTGTGGTCAGTCAAGCAGGTTATAATAAAACAAAAGAAAAACAAAAAACATTACTTCATTTTTTACCTCCTTCCTATGAAATTCAAAACCACATTGATTTTGAACCAGGAGTGTCAGTCCACTCATTTGTCCTCCTCTTAAGATCATTATGTTAGACTGTATCCAATGGTATAATATATTAAATAAATATGCTATTATGGACACAATAATCGACTGTTTTTGCTCTATTCTGCCAGTGAAAATAAATCCACAGACACAGCACAACTTTTGCTGGTGTAAACAGTTGTGAATGATTCTGCATTAAACGAATCAGGTAAGCCAAATCATCCTTTTGAGAAAGAAAATTGCATACTTCAATACTATATAGACAGCAAAAAAGATGTGAACTAAGTAGTATGTCTAAATGCCTGAAGTGTTCATAAAATTCTGAAGTGTGGATCTGATGAACACTTTACAGCTTTGTGACCCTGGACCACAAAACCAATCATAAGGGTACATTTAAAAAAAAAAAAAAAAAAGATTTATACATCTGAAAGCTGAATAAATAATCTTTCCATTGATGTATGGTTTGTTATGATCGGACAATATTTAGCTGAGATACAACTATTTGAAAATCTGGAATCTGAGGGAGCAAAAAAATCGAAATATTGAGAAAATCTCCTTTAAAAGTTGTTCAAATGAAGTTCTTAGCAATGCATATTACTAATCAAATTACGTTTTAATATTTATGGTAGGAAACTTACAAAATGTCTTCATGAAACATGATCTTTACTTAATATCCTAATGATTTTTGGCATAAAAGAAAAAGATAATTTTGATCTATACAGTGTATTTTTGGCTATTGCTACAAATATACCCCAGCGACTTAAGACTGGTTTTGTGCTCCAGGGTCACATTTGTGAAAGGCAGTGAAGCGATGCAACTGATTCTGGAGGGTCACAACAATGACAACATGATAAATGAAGTATACACACACACACTACATTCATACTTTATAGAACATACTTGAACAGTCAGGCAGTAATTATATTTTCAGAAGCACGGATTCAGAGAGCAAGCGATTTCAGACACAGCCAATCACCTGCATCGCTCCTCAATGAATCAGCCGTTTGAGCGAATTGGTTGAGTGAATGACTCAATGACTCACTTAAGACAGTGGCTTGTTTCATATTTAGAGTATAAGTTATTTTTTCAAACATTTAATTTCTTTATTCAGTATGTTTTATATATATAAACAGTGTTATGTAATCTCTAAGATGGATTAAACCATGCAAGTAAACCTAAATGCCACTTCAGATGCCATTTCTGCAGGGAAAACTAGATTTAGCTGATACTGAGTTTAGCCCTATAGAGTCTTACTAGTCTAATTGCATTTACGGAATAAAATTTACATGAAAGGAAATACATTTAAAGAGGTTCAAAAAGTTGCCCTTATTAAAAGGAGGCAAATATTTCCCCTTAAAAAAAGAAGTTATTGTCTTTCATGGCTTACAGGTCTGGGATTGAATTTATTTATTTATCCTGGCTTCACTGAATTCTGCACGGTGTCATTTTGTCCTAATAAAATGGTAGATATTTCTCTCTGTAAAGTGTGTAACACCAGAATCTGTGTGAACTGCTATTTTCATCTGAACACTCAATGCAGCACTGAGACTAAGAGTGAACTAGAAAGAGACCAGAGACATTTATCCTCTGCTCACAATCACTCATTTATCTGACACTGGGAACTATGAGTGCAGCTTGACTCCTTTCTGTCCTCCTCCAACAGGGCTGCACAATTAAATCAAAATATATTAAAAATCACGATATGGCCTAGTGCAGTTATTACACTAAATAAATTAAAATGCACAGTGAATGTGCATTTTGCTTTCATACTCAAACACACACACAACTCACTTTACTGCCTGTCTGTGCTGCAGTCTGCTTTTAATGCACTGAAAATACTAAGCAAATCATATTCATTTTAACAATATTCAGTTTCTTTTAGACCGAGATTTACTTCATTTGCAAGTTGCTTTGGATAAAACTGTTTGCTAAATAATTAAACATACGTAATCAAAGCAGATTTCTAATGAGAAGTCGATGAAAACTGGTGCCAACTACACAAGAAAATGTGGAGCTCTTTCTTCAGTTTTCACCAAAATAAAGACCGGAAGTTTTAAGCAATGCAATGTGAAAAAAAAAAGAGGTGGTATTACATCTGTAATATTACAAAACAAAATAACTACATTTTAATGAAAAATAAAAATAAAATGTCCACTTTTAACTGCGGCTACAGTGTGAGAGAACTGGATTCTTTTGAGTCAGTGAAAACCAGCTAATCTAACGAATACGCTCAAGGGTAAAAACCCTTCAAGAGTGACTCTCTACTGCAATTTGTGAGCAAAACAGGAGTTAAAACAGATCAGTGCTAGTTTGTAGTTCTTGCTGGACATGAGGTACTTTTTAAACGTAACAGCATGCATTTCTGTTCTTTCTGTCTTTAAGTTAACGGTGATGATTTAGCTCCAAAATCACATCTTGATGTTCCTTTATATAGACAGCTAGAGTCATGGACAGTGTCCAGAATCAAGGCCTTTCCACTGTTTGCAGCTACTGATGATCTAAATACTTCAAAAACTTCTAGCAAATCTGTCTTTCAGCACGATCCACAACAGGGATTTTTCTCAATCTCTAACTTATTAGTAACCATCTAACAAACTCACACAAAATAGACAGACAAAAGGGCTGAAATTACAGATTTATGAGAGCTGATACTGTGTGTGAAGAAGTTCCTTCAACACTCTCTGCGCCTCACTGAACACTGAGCTTTATACTCAGCTGCTCACTGTCAGAGAGGGGCGGGGTTAATTATCACTGCACACAGCTGATTGGTTAATCATGACTAGCTCAATCTATCCAGCCACTTAAACACAAACACAATTTGGGTCATTATTGAAATTTGGTGAAACAAGTCCCTTGACTTATAAATATTCAAGAAACCCCATATTAAGGCATCAGTATTTAGTCGAACCTGTATTTAAATCATTAAAAATGGTTTGATGCTATATTGTTTTGCAGAAAAAATATTTTAATTTGTCAGATGCCTCATAAAAATGCTTTGTCCCTTACACTACTTCCATTATGTTTATTTTTTTATTTATTAAATTACTTCTGTTTCAGAATAAAGCAGTAATTGATCATCAAATCACAAGTCTGCTTTTGGCAGAAGCTGTACAACATGACAAATAACATCATGACACTTACAGATAAAATATTCATCAACTGTTTAAAATTATTTAACTTATATTTATGTATAAAATATACACAATATAATAAAATATTAAATAAATTATATTTATATAAAACTAATGTATATTTATACATAAAATATACATATAATATACATTTTAATTAATTTGTTAATTAATATAAATATATTCATAAATGTAATATATACACTGCAAAAAAATGCTTTTCTTACTTCGATTTTTGTCTTGTTTCCAGCCAAAATATCAAGAAAGATTTTCTAGTAAAAATTATTGTCTTGTTTTCAGAAAAACAAGTCAAAATTAAGTGTTTTTGTAAAGCAAAATAATCTGCCAATGGGGTAAGCAAAATATATATTTTTTTCAGTTTGAAATAAGATTATTTTGCTTACTCCATTGGCAGATAATTTAGTTTGTTCTAAGCAAAAACTCACTTAAATTAGAGTAATTATTTCAAATATTTTTTACTTGTCTAGAAAATCCTTCTTGATTTAAGAATTTTTAGATATTTTGGCTGAAAACAAGACAAAAACATCTAAGTAAAAATATATATTTTTTCAGTGTATACACAATATACAAATTTAACACTATAAAAATTACAAAAAAATTGTTAAAGAATTATTAGTGATTTACTTGATGTTATTGTTATTTCATAGCTTATTAGCACAATGCACTTTCATTAAAGAAGAAAATTATTAGCCATCCTTTTATTTCATTCTAACTAGTAAACTTTAGTAAACTTTTAGTAAACTAGAACAAAAGAAGACCGTTTTAGCCCCGAATGAACCAAATTGAAAAACAATTTGTTTTTAGCATTATTACTCAATTCCCTTTTCTTTTCAAGTACACAGAAAATTGATTTTGTGATCACGAGATAACACCTTTGAGATGTACGTTTACACACACACCTGTAGGGCGGCGCTGTGGAGTCATTCTCCTGTGTTTGTGAGAGGACCGTCTTCAGCACCTCCTCGTTCTCCTCTGGGTGAACAGAACAGGTGGAGTAAAGCACCGCCCGCACCTGAGGAACTACACACACACACATAGACATGAGCAAAACGATTGTTCACACACTGCAGAGAACCATTGCTTTCTGCTCACTGACGGACTACAATTGATTCACGCCGGCCGTTAATTAATGCTGTGTTAACAGGAATCTGCAGGGAGGGACCGCAGCGTGTTCACGCTCGATAACCGCTGATGAACGGATCTCACACACACACACACACACTGGATCAATATGACATAAATCATCACAGAAATTATGAACATCAATACATGGAGGCATGTTCAAATCACTCAGAGCTCTGGATCAACTCTAGTTCACTTGATGTCCACTTTACAGGTTTTTTTCTAGAAAGAGATTTAAATATTGTACGGTTTTTGTTCAATTGAGAGATTTAAATATCGTACGGTTTTTGTTCAATTGAGATATTTAAATGTTGTTTGGTTTTTGTTCAATTGAGAGATTTAAATGTTGTTCGGTTTTTGTTCAATTGAGAGATTTAAATATCGTACGGTTTTTGTTCAATTGAGAGATTTAAATGTTGTTTGGTTTTTGTTCAATTGAGAGATTTAAATATCTTTCGTTTTTTGTTCAATTGAGAGATTTAAATATTGTATGGTTTTTGTTCAATTGAGAGATTTAAATATCGTATGGTTTTTGTTCAATTGAGAGATTTAAATGTCGCTCGGTTTTTGTTCAATTGAGAGATTTAAATATTGTTCGGTTTTTGTTCAATTGAGAGATTTAAATATTGTTCGGTTTTTGTTCAATTGAGAGATTTAAATATGGTACGGTTTTTGTTCAATTGAGAGATTTAAATATCGTATGGTTTTTGTTCAATTGAGATATTTAAATGTTGTTCGGTTTTTGTTCAATTGAGAGATTTAAATGTTGTTCGGTTTTTGTTCAATTGAGAGATTTAAATATCGTATGGTTTTTGTTCAACTGAGAGATTTAAATATTGTTCAGTTTTTGTTCAATTGAGAGATTTAAATGTTGTTTGGTTTTTGTTCAATTGAGAGATTTAAATGTTGTTTGGTTTTTGTTCAATTGAGAGATTTAAATGTTGTTCGGTTTTGGTTCAATTGAGATATTTAAATATCGTATGGTTTTTGTTCAATTGAGAGATTTAAATGTTGTTCGGTTTTTGTTCAATTGAGATATTTAAATATCGTATGGTTTTTGTTCAATTGAGATATTTAAATGTCGTTTGGTTTTTGTTCAATTGAGAGATTTAAATGTTGTTCGGTTTTTGTTCAATTGAGAGATTTAAATATCGTATGGTTTTTGTTCAATTGAGAGATTTAAATGTCGTTCGGTTTTTGTTCAATTGGGAGATTTAAATATCGTAAGGTTTTTGTTCAATTGAGAGATTTAAATGTTGTTCGGTTTTTGTTCAATTGAGATATTTAAATGTTGTTCGGTTTTTGTTCAATTGAGAGATTTAAATATCGTACGGTTTTTGTTCAATTCAGAGATTTAAATATCGTATGGTTTTTGTTCAATTGAGATATTTAAATGTCGTTTGGTTTTTGTTCAATTGAGAGATTTAAATGTTGTTCGGTTTTGGTTCAATTGAGATATTTAAATATCGTACGGTTTTTGTTCAATTCAGAGATTTAAATATCGTATGGTTTTTGTTCAATTGAGATATTTAAATGTCGTTTGGTTTTTGTTCAATTGAGAGATTTAAATGTCGTTCGGTTTTGGTTCAATTGAGATATTTAAATATCGTAAGGTTTTTGTTCAATTGAGAGATTTAAATGTCGTTCGGTTTTGGTTCAATTGAGATATTTAAATATCGTATGGTTTTTGTTCAATTGAGAGATTTAAATGTTGTTCGGTTTTTGTTCAATTGAGATATTTAAATGTTGTTCGGTTTTTGTTCAATTGAGAGATTTAAATATCGTACGGTTTTTGTTCAATTGAGAGATTTAAATGTCGTTTGGTTTTTGTTCAATTGAGAGATTTAAATGTCGTTCGGTTTTGGTTCAATTGAGATATTTAAATATCGTAAGGTTTTTGTTCAATTGAGAGATTTAAATGTTGTTCGGTTTTTGTTCAATTGAGATATTTAAATGTTGTTCGGTTTTTGTTCAATTGAGAGATTTAAATATCGTACGGTTTTTGTTCAATTGAGAGATTTAAATGTTGTTCGGTTTTTGTTCAATTGAGAGATTTAAATGTTGTTCGGTTTTTGTTCAATTGAGAGATTTAAATATCGTATGGTTTTTGTTCAATTGAGAGATTTAAATGTTGTTCGGTTTTTGTTCAATTGAGATATTTAAATGTTGTTCGGTTTTTGTTCAATTGAGAGATTTAAATATCGTACGGTTTTTGTTCAATTGAGAGATTTAAATATCGTATGGTTTTTGTTCAATTGAGATATTTAAATGTTGTTCGGTTTTTGTTCAATTGAGAGATTTAAATGTTCGGTTTTTGTTCAATTGAGATATTTAAATATCGTAAGGCTTTTGTTCAATTGAGAGATTTAAATGTTGTTCGGTTTTTGTTCAATTGAGATATTTAAATATCGTATGGTTTTTGTTCAATTGAGAGATTTAAATGTCGTATGGTTTTTGTTCAATTGAGAGATTTAAATGTCGTTTGGTTTTTGTTCAATTGAGAGATTTAAATGTTCGGTTTTTGTTCAATTGAGATATTTAAATATCGTAAGGTTTTTGTTCAATTGAGAGATTTAAATGTTGTTCGGTTTTTGTTCAATTGAGATATTTAAATATCGTATGGTTTTTGTTCAATTGAGAGATTTAAATGTTCGGTTTTTGTTCAATTGAGATATTTAAATATCGTATGGTTTTTGTTCAATTGAGAGATTTAAATGTTGCTCGGTTTTTGTTCAATTGAGAGATTTAAATATCGTATGGTTTTTGTTCAATTGAGAGATTTAAATGTTGTTCGGTTTTTGTTCAATTGAGATATTTAAATATCGTATGGTTTTTGTTCAATTGAGATATTTAAATATCGTATGGTTTTTGTTCAATTGAGATATTTAAATGTTGTTCGGTTTTTGTTCAATTGAGATATTTAAATGTTGTTCGGTTTTTGTTCAATTGAGAGATTTAAATATCGTATGGTTTTTGTTCAATTGAGAGATTTAAATGTCGTTCGGTTTTTGTTCAATTGAGATATTTAAATGTTGTTCGGTTTTTGTTCAATTGAGATATTTAAATGTTGTTCTGTTTTTGTTCAATTGAGATATTTAAATATCATATGGTTTTTGTTCAATTGAGAGATTTAAATGTTGTTCGGTTTTTGTTCAATTGAGAGACATAAATGTTGTTCGGTTTTTGTTCAATGGAGATATTTAAATGTTGTTCGGTTTTTGTTCAATTGAGAGATTTAAATGTTGTTCGGTTTTTGTTCAATTGAGAGATTTAAATGTTGTTCGGTTTTTGTTCAATTGAGAGATTTAAATGTTGTTCGGTTTTTGTTTAATTGAGAGAGTTAAATGTTGTTCGGTTTTTGTTCAATTGAGAGATTTAAATATCGTATGGTTTTTGTTCAATTGAGAGATTTAAATGTTGTTCGGTTTTTGTTCAATTGAGATATTTAAATATCGTATGGTTTTTGTTCAATTGAGAGATTTAAATGTTGTTCGGTTTTTGTTCAATTGAGATATTTAAATGTTGTTCTGTTTTTGTTCAATTGAGATATTTAAATATCATATGGTTTTTGTTCAATTGAGATATTTAAATGTTGTTCGGTTTTTGTTCAATTGAGAGATTTAAATATCGTACGGTTTTTGTTCAATTGAGAGAATTAAATGTTGTTCGGTTTTTGTTCAATTGAGAGATTTAAATATCGTACGGTTTTTGTTCAATTGAGAGATTTAAATGTTGTTCGGTTTTTGTTCAATTGAGATATTTAAATGTTGTTCGGTTTTTGTTCAATTGAGAGATTTAAATGTTGTTCGGTTTTTGTTCAATTGAGAGATTTAAATGTTGTTTGGTTTTTGTTCAATTGAGAGATTTAAATGTTGTTCGGTTTTTGTTTAATTGAGAGAGTTAAATGTTGTTCGGTTTTTGTTCAGTTGAGATATTTAAATGTTGTTCTGTTTTTGTTCAATTGAGATATTTAAATATCATATGGTTTTTGTTCAATTGAGATATTTAAATGTTGTTCGGTTTTTGTTCAATTGAGATATTTAAATATCGTATGGTTTTTGTTCAATTGAGAGATTTAAATATCGTATGGTTTTTGCTCAATTGAGAGATTTAAATGTTGTTCGGTTTTTGTTCAATTGAGATATTTAAATGTTGTTCGGTTTTTGTTCAATGGAGAGATTTAAATGTTGTTCGGTTTTTGTTCAATTGAGATATTTAAATGTTGTTCGGTTTTTGTTCAATTGAGAGATTTAAATGTCGTTCGGTTTTGGTTCAATTGAGATATTTAAATATCGTATGGTTTTTGTTCAATTGAGAGATTTAAATGTTGTTCGGTTTTTGTTCAATTGAGAGATTTAAATGTTGTTCGGTTTTTGTTCAATTGAGAGATTTAAATGTCGTTCGGTTTTTGTTCAATTGAGAGATTTAAATGTTGTTCGGTTTTTGTTCAATTGAGAGATTTAAATGTTGTTCGGTTTTTGTTCAATTGAGAGACATAAATGTTGTTTGGTTTTTGTTCAATTGAGAGATTTAAATATCGTATGGTTTTTGTTCAATTGAGAGATTTAAATGTTGTTCGGTTTTTGTTCAATTGAGAGATTTAAATGTTGTTCGGTTTTTGTTCAATTGAGAGATTTAAATGTTGTTCGGTTTTTGTTCAATTGAGAGACATAAATGTTGTTCGGTTTTTGTTCAATTGAGAGATTTAAATGTTGTTCGGTTTTTGTTCAATTGAGAGACATAAATGTTGTTTGGTTTTTGTTCAATTGAGAGATTTAAATATCGTATGGTTTTTGTTCAATTGAGAGATTTAAATGTTGTTCGGTTTTTGTTCAATTGAGAGACATAAATGTTGTTCGGTTTTTGTTCAATGGAGAGATTTAAATGTTGTTCGGTTTTTGTTCAATTGAGAGACATAAATGTTGTTCGGTTTTTGTTCAATTGAGAGATTTAAATATCGTATGGTTTTTGTTCAATTGAGAGATTTAAATGTTGTTCGGTTTTTGTTCAATTGAGAGACATAAATGTTGTTCGGTTTTTGTTCAATTGAGAGATTTAAATGTTGTTCTGTTTTTGTTCAATTGAGATATTTAAATATCGTACGGTTTTTGTTCAATTGAGAGATTTAAATGTTGTTCAGTTTTTGTTCATTTGAGAGATTTAAATGTTGTTCTGTTTTTGTTCATTTGAGAGATTTAAATGTTGTTCTGTTTTTGTTCAATTGAGATATTTAAATATCGTACGGTTTTTGTTCAATTGAGAGATTTAAATGTTGTTCAGTTTTTGTTCATTTGAGAGATTTAAATGTTGTTCGGTTTTTGTTCAATTGAGAGATTTAAATGTTGTTCTGTTTTTGTTCAATTGAGATATTTAAATATTGTACGGTTTTTGTTCAATTGAGAGATTTAAATGTTGTTCGGTTTTTGTTCAATTGAGAGATTTAAATGTTGTTCGGTTTTTGTTCAATTGAGAGATTTAAATGTTGTTCGGTTTTTGTTCAATTGAGAGATTTAAATATCGTACAGTTTTTGTTCAATTGAGAGATTTAAATGTTGTTCGTTTTTGTTCAATTGAGATATTTAAATATTGTACGGTTTTTGTTCAATTGAGAGATTTAAATGTTGTTCGGTTTTTGTTCATTTGAGAGATTTAAATATCGTACGGTTTTTGTTCAATTGAGAGATTTAAATATCGTACGTTTTTTGTTGAATTGAGAGATTTAAATGTTGCTCGGTTTTTGTTCAATTGAGAGATTTAAATGTTGTTCGGTTTTTGTTTTAGAAAGAGATTCAAATGTCCTTCAGTGTTTGTTCAACCGAGAGATTTGAATGTTGGTCAGTTTTGTTCCAGAAAGAGATTTAATGTTGTTTGTTTTTTGTTCTAGAAAAGAGATTTAAATGTGGTTCCCTTTTTGTTCTAAAAAGAAATGTATATGTCATTCAGTTTTATTTGATTAAAAATTTAAATGTCGCTTGGTTTTGTTCGAGAAAGATTTAAATGTTGTTCGGTTTTGTTTGTTAAGAGATTTAAATGTTGTTCGGTTTTGTTAAATTCAGAGTTTTTAATGTCACACACATTGGATCAATATGACATAAATTTCTGTAAAATATCACAGAAATTATGAACGTTAATACATGGAGGCATGTTCAAATCACTCAGAGCTCTGGATCAACTCTAGTTCACTTGATGTACACTAGATTCAAGATTCAAGATTCAAGAGTTTTATTTGTCACATACACAATTATACAGAGTATAACCAGCAGTGAAATGTAGGTCAGGTCCGCTCCAAGGACAATGCAATTATAAAGTATACAAATATTAAGAGAAGAAAAGTAGAAAAAAATAAAATAAATAAAATAAAATAAAAGAATAAAATAAAAAGATAGATAAAAAATATAAATATAAATATAAATGTGCAGGTCAGTATGTTGTTGACTTAAATAGTACTAAGAGGAATGTGCAAAAATAATGTGCAAAAAAGTTGTACAGGGTATATAATAGCAGCAATATGAGGTAGAGAAAAATTATGAATAGCTTATTGATATGGTGATATTTACATGGAGTCAAGTGATGTTATGACACAGAGTTAGAGTTTAGGAGCCTGATGGCCTGGGGGAAGAAGCTCCTCCTAAGTCTCTCAGTTTTTGCCATCAGGCTACGGAAGCGCTTACCAGATGGAAGCAAAGTGAATAATCGGTTACCAGGGTGATTTGAGTCCTTGATTATTTTGACAGCTCTATTTTTGCAGCGTTTGAGGTAGATGTCCTGCAGAGAGGGGAGAGCAGACCCTGAGATGCGCTCAGCTAAGCGCACAACTCTCTGTAGTGCTTTGCAGTCCTGATTGGAGCTGTTTCCATACCACACTGAGATGCACTGAGTCAATACACTTTCTATGGTCCCTGAATAGAAAGTTTTCAGGATTGCTGGTGAGACCCTGAATTTCCTCAGCTGTCGCAGATGGTACAGTCTTTGCCTGGCTTTCTTTACCTGTGTTTGGATGTGTGTAGTCCAAGTCAGGTTCTCGGAGCTGTTTATACCGAGGTACTTGAAGCTGCTCACCCTCTCCACAGGGGTCCCACTGATCATAAGAGGAGTGTAGGGCTGCTGCTGTCTCTTCCTGAAGTCCATGATCAGCTCTTTAGTTTTGCTCACATTCAGAGAGAGACAGTTGTCCTGGCACCATGATGTGAGTCTCTCTACCTCGTCCAAGTATGCGGTCTCATCGTTGTTGGAGATGAGGCCCAGAACCACAGTATCATCAGCGAATTTGACAATAGATGTGGAGCTGTGAGAGGACACGCAGTCATGCGTGTAGAGAGAGTAGAGCAGGGGACTCAGGACACAGCCCTGTGGGGCTCCTATGTTCAGAGTGATGGAGTTTGAGGTGAACTGGCCAACTTTCACCACTTGAGGTCTGCCGGTGAGGAAGTCTTGAATCCAGTCACAGAGTGAGGAGTTTAGGCCGAGGTCTGTGAGTTTAGAAGCCAGCTTGATGGGGACTATAGTGTTGAAAGCTGAGCTATAGTCAATGAATAGCAGCCTTACATAATTTCCATTGTTGCTATCCAAGTGTGTGAGGGAAGAGTGGAGAACGTGAGAAATGGCATCGTCCGTGGATCTGTTTGGGCGATAGGCAAACTGAAGACGGTCCAGAGTATCAGGGATGGAGGAGCAAATGTGGCTCTTTACAAGTCTCTCAAAAACCTTCATGACTATAGATGTGAGGGCAACTGGGCGATAGTCATTCAGGCAAGAGGGTTTATTGTTCTTTGGCACAGGAATAATGATGGATTTTTTGAATGAGGTGGGAACCACGGCGGTAGCAAGGGACTCATTAAAGATAGAAGTGAGCAAACCAGCGAGCTGATCGGCGCAGGACCTCAGAACACGGCCGGTTATCCCATCAGGTCCGGCTGCTTTCCTGACGTTCACTTTCTTTAGCGCCCTCCGAACCTCATCCTCCGACACGGTGATTACAGGATCGTCGCTGCTCTGCCTGTTGCTTCCAGACGCGCTGGTCGGCAGAAACGCGCCGCCGCCGTTGCCATCGAAGCGGCCGTAGAAGATGTTTAACTCGTCGGCCAGCAACGGATCTGCTCTCACCTCCGCGGAGGATTTGTTTCCGAAGTCACAGATGGTCCTCAGTCCCTGCCACATCCGTCGAGAGTCGTTGAGCTGGAAATGAGACTCAATTCTCTCTCTGTATCTGTGTTTGGCGGCTCTTACTGCGCGTCGGAGAGCATAGCACGATGCTTTGTACTCGCTCGCATTCCCAGACAGAAGAGCCTCATTGTAAGCGGCGGTGCGTGTGTTAACCGCGGCACGGATTGATCTGTCCACCCACGGTTTCTGATTGGAGAATGTCCTTATCGTTATTGTTTCTGTAGCTTGCTCGGTTAGCGTGTTTACGAAGCTTAATGCTACATCCGTGAACTCGCTGACATCAGAAGAACTCGCCCGGAACATGTCCCAGTCGACGTCATCAAGCGCCGCCTGCAGCATAGTCTCTGAGTGGGAGGACCAGCGCGTCACTACTCTCTGCACCGGAGGTTCCTGAACGAGCCTTTGTTTGTATCTCGGTGTTAGAAAGATGGCGGCATGGTCCGATTTGCCAAAAGCCGGTAGTGAGCGGGCTTTGTAGGCATCCTTGAACTGAGTGTAGCAATGATCCAGTCTGTTTGGTCCTCTAGTTGGACAGGATACATGTTGATAAAAGTTCGGCATGACCTGCGTGAGGTTGGCTTTGTTAAAGTCCCCCGCGATGATGAAGGCAGCGTCAGGATGTTTGTTAATGTGGCCGCTGAGCACATC